>NW_017672790.1:45402-92551 GCF_001879085.1 Nicotiana attenuata | reverse complement strand
GTTGAAAGGGTGTAAGACAGACTCTCACTCCATTGAGAATGTCTACTTGATAGATGACTTTAATACAGCCTGATCAGTGTGTTACAACTGTGTGACAGAGGTAACCTGTAGCATTCACCTCTACTAAATGCTTGTGATTACCTTACCACTGACAGATTGTTTGTAGGGAAAAGAGTTGACAATATTTACATTGTAGATTTGTCTACTCTCTCAGAAAATGAACTAACCTGCCTAAGTGTGCTGGATAATGATCCCCTCCTGTGGCACAAAAGACTTGGTCATGCCAGTCTGAATCAGCTAAACAAATTAGTCTCTAAGGACTTGGTGATAGGGTTACCTAACATCAAGTTCAAGGAAGACAAAGTTTGTGAGGCCTGTGCAAGGGGGAAGCAGGTAAGATCATCCTTCAAAAGCAAGAAAATAGTAAGCACAACCAAGTCGTTGGAACTGGTCCATATGGATCTTTGTGGTCCAATAAGAACCATGAGCAGAGGTGGAAAGAAATATGTAATGGTACTTGTTGATGATTATTCTAGATTTACCTGGGTACTATTTCTAACATCTAAAGATGAAGCATTTGACATGTTTACTGCCTTTGTTAGAAAAACTCAGAAACAATTAGGAAATCAACTTGCATCTATTAGGTCTGATCATGGAACTGAATTTGAAAATGCTAAGTTTGCTGAATTCTGTGATGAAAATGGTATAGATCATAACTTCTCTGCCCCTAGGACTCCTCAACAAAATGGAGTAGTTGAAAGAAAGAACAGGATTCTTGAAGACATGGCTAGGACTATGCTTCTTTCTAGTAAGTTGCCCCATAGCTTTTGGGTAGAGGCTGTAAACACTGCAGCTTACATTATCAATAGATGCATGACTATACCTCTTGTAGAGAAGACTCCCTATGAGTTACTTAAAGGGAGAAACCAAATATATCCCATCTTAGGGAATTTGGATGTAAGTGCTTTGTGCACAATAATGGAAAAGACTCCCTAGGTAAGTTTGATCCCAGAAGTGATGAGGGAGTATTCTTGGGATATTCTTCACATAGCAAAGCATATAAAGTGCTCAATAAAAGAACTTTGTGTGTAGAAGAAAGTGTGCACGTAGTATTTGATGAAACTAACATTCTTTCTAAGAGACAGGAACATGAAGATGAAGCCATTGGATTGGTAAAGGAATTGAATAAAGCCTCAGGACAAGTCAAAGTAGCACCCAAAGAAGGAACAGGTGATGGAACAGGTTCTTCTATTCAGGGCAACCTGACAGGGGGAACTAATCAAAGAGAAATTGAAATAAATACCCTAAAATAACCTGTTCATGACCCTGTTCCTCAGCAACAGAACATGGGAAAAGCATCTAGTAGGAACCAGTTGGTTGTGAAACCTCACAAGTATCAAAGTTCTCATCCTATTGTGAACATTATCACTGATCCAACATCTGGAGTCAAAACTAGATCACAATTAAAGAATCTGTGTGCTTTTGATGCCTTTTTATCTCTTATTGAACCTAAAAATGTTGTTGAGGCTTTGCAGGATGCAGATTGGGTCAATACAATGCAAGATGAACTCAATCAGTTTAAGAGAAGTCAAGTTTGGAATCTAGTTCCAAGACCCAAGGATAGATCAGTTATTGGTACAAAATGGGTCTTTAGAAACAAACTTGATGAAGATGGAACAGTTACAAGAAACAAGGCAAGACTGGTGGTCCAAGGTTACAGCCAAGAGGAGGGCATAGGTTATGATGAGACTTTTGCTCCAGTTGCAAGACTAGAGGCAATCAGACTCCTCATAGCCTTTGCAGCACACATGGAATTCGCTCTTCATCAGATGGATGTCAAAAGTGCCTTCCTGAATGGCTACCTGAAAGAAGAAGTGTTTGTGAAACAACCTCCAGGGTTTGAGAGCAAGGAATGTCCTGAGCATGTGTACAAGTTAGACAAGGCTCTCTATGGACTCAAGCAGGCCCCAAGAGCATGGTATGAACGACTGTCCAAATTTCTGCTTGAACATGGTTACAAAAGAGGTAAAATTGACAGTACCTTATTCTTAAGGGAAAAAGGTAAGGATCTCCTTGTGGTACAAATATATGTTGATGACATAATCTTTGGGGCCACCACTGATAAGCTAAGTAAGGACTTTGTAAAACTAATGGGGAATGAGTTTGAAATGAGTATGATGGGTGAGCTTAACTTCTTCTTAGGCTTGCAGATCAAACAAAGTCCTAATGGAACCATGATCCCTCAGTAGAAGTATGCAAAAGAGCTTATCAAAAAGTTTAAAATGGAAGAATCAAAAGAAATAGACACACCCATTGCAACTGCCACTAAATTATACATTGATGAACCTGGTTCATCAGTTGATCGAAGTTGTATAGGGGTATGATTGGTTCACTCTTGTATCTTACTGCCAGCAGACCTGACATTGTTTTCAGTGTAGGGCTTTGTGCTCGTTTTCAAGCCAATCCAAAAGAGTCTCACTTGACTGTTGTCAAGAGGATACTAAGATATCTGAAAGGCACCACTGATCTGTGTCTTTGGTACCCCAAAGGTAGTAATTTCAATCTAGTAGGATATGTTGATGCTGATTATGCAGGTTTCCTAGTGGATAGGAAGAGCACCTTAGGCATGGCACACTTCCTTGGTTCATGTCTTGTGTCATGGGCTACTAAGAAGCAAAATTCAGTGGCCTTATCTACTGCTGAGGCTGAGTATGTTGTTGCTGCTTCTTGTTGTGCTCAATTGCTATGGATCAAACAGCAGTTGGTAGATTTTGGAATTGATGTTGGTTACATTCCTATATTCTGTGATAACACTAGTGCTATAAGTATGACAAAGAACCCTGTTCATCATAAGAGGACTAAGCACATAGATGTTAGACACCACTTCTTGAGAGATAACTATGAGAAAGGAATGATCTCTATAGAATTTTGTGCTACTAATAAACAAATTGCTGACATCTTCACTGTAGCACTGAGTAGAGAAAACTTTGAGAGGAACAGGTTGGAATTAGGGATGATTAAGATCATCTAATAGGTCCAATTCAGAATGCACAATGAAAAAAAATTGAAAAATGAAAAAAAAATTTGGCTAGGAATTCTGAACTTGTGTAAATATCTAGATTAATTCTTACTCAGCTTCATACTTTAATTAGTATACTCCTGTGACATGTGTTTATATGACTCACTGATCTCTTACAAAATTTTCTCTATTATGGCATTTGAGGCATGTTCAAGAGAGTTCTAAATGAAGAACCTGGCTCATCAGTACGGGCTCATATGAAAGCTCAGGTATGTTTTCTATACTCTGCACAATTAGAAAGATTAACGTTTCAATCATGAGCAGAAGTCCTATACTTGTCAAATTTCTAGAAAATTCTATCCGTTGGCATTGAACCAGTTCCGTCCATCTAGAATTCTAAACCGTAATTTTTGCCAAATATCTAGGGAAGTCAAATCGATCATTTAAATTCTGGAGTTTCGGTTTGATTAGACTCCTATTTGACCCCTGAAAAAGCTGTCGTTACTTATTAAATGTATAATTCTCTTTAAATACACACCATCTCTCCAGCCTTCATCATAGTCCCAAAACCATCAAAAACTCTTCTTCACTTCCAATTGCCCTCTTCTCCAAAATTTCCAAATTCTTTCAAGAAATCGACCATCATGTCTAATCCTCAAGACCATCCTGGATCTCCTCCACCACCGTCTCCCTCAAATTCATCCTCATCTACTCCACCCAGTGTATCTCCAAAACCTAGACTACGAAGGCAGAAAATGCTTGCTCGAAGGACTGTAGCATCTGGGGCTTTGAGAAAGGTTTTAAACGAAAGGTTGAAAGCAAGCCAAATGAAGCAAATCAAAACTCCAATTTCAGACTCCAGCTCTGAGTCAGAATCATATCAATCAGCGACTGAGGGGGAAGGACATGGGTCTTCTAACTCTGAGAAGACTCAAGAATCCCCTACTGAGGTAAGTTCATCTGTGAATGAAAACTTAGAGACTAGGTTTGTTCTGTTTGGACCAATTAGGGATGTTGAATTGCCTGAGAAACATAGGAGTGGAGTTAAAAAGAATTATGAAAAAGAAAAGGAGAGAGAGGGTGCATGTGGTAAAGAGAGGGGAAATGGGAAGGAAGCAGTTCTTGCTATATGTGGAGTTGCATAAGAGAGGTTAGAAGAGAGTGGCATGAAGTCAGGGGGGAAATGGTTCTGGGGAAGCTGCTGAGGGGTTGGTTCATTCGAGCAAACAGAGAGATGAACCTGTTTCATCTACTGAAGAGACCTTGGCTGATCTACTGAAAATGGTTGGGGCAAGCTATGACCCAAGGAACACAGAGCTCCCACAACAAAAGCTCCAACCCAAGCCTTCCAAGAAAAGAAAAGCTTTATCTCCTACACCTACTGCTTCTTTAGTGCCTAGGGGTAGAGCCACAAGAAGCAGGGTAAAACAGAGTGAAGATGATCTACAAAAAGCCTTAGAAGAAAGTAAGAATAAGAAAATGGATAAGGAAAAGGGAAAGATTGCAGAATCCTCAAAGGTTGTTGAGGAAGAAGAGATGGAACTGGTCCATCAAGAAAGAGGTACAACAGTGGAGGTTCCTACACCCAAGCCTAAAAAGCCCAAGAGTTCCTCCAAGAAGTCTTCTTCTGCGCCTGTGGATGCTGAACCCACACTAGCCAAGAGGACAAGATCTGCAATGAAAGCTAAACAAATAAAAGTTTCAGATGATGATGACTGGAGTGGAGAAGAAGAAGAGAATGATTCTGAGAAAGAACAGGACAAGTTTGCCATCTTTGGCAGAAGGAAGATTTTAAAAGGTAGATTGTTGAGGGACCTGGTGGAACCAGGGATGATGAGATTGGTAGATTCTTTAGCTGCTCAAGGATGGAAGGACATGGTCCTTCAGATGGATGGTAGGCTAGCCAGAAATGAGCTGATTGAATTTATAGCAAATGCTACTGTTAAGGATGGAGTTGTTAGTAGCCTGGTGAAGGGAGTCCTAGTGCAGTTTGATGCAGAGAAACTGGGAGAGATTCTGGACATACCCTCTGAAGGGTTTGATGACTATACTAGGCAAAGGTGGCCATGCCTGGACGCCCTCCCTACTGCCATTGAAATCACCAAGAGGTTCTGTGATTCAGAGGAAGTGAATGAAACCAGGGTTGTGCAGAAAAGTTAGATGAGGCCTGAGCACAAGGTTGTGTTTGAGTTTGTCAACAAGTGCTTATTGACCAGACACGAGAGAAGGCACACTGCTAACTACATGGACCTGGTTCTTATGGAGTGCCTGGAGAGAGGAAAGCAAATCAACTAGCCTGCCCTCATTGTCAAATTGCTAGACAGGGTCATAAATGGCTCCAAGGCTCATGCTACTCCATATGGCTTCATACTGACCACAGTTCTGGACAGGCTTAATGCCTCTGAAGAATTGGGAAATGGCCTCGAGCAAGGAACACTTTGGCATCAAAACTCTTCTTGCTTGTGACTATCCAGTCAATGTCATCCCAGTTGAATCTGGTTCATCTCTGAAGACACCCATCAACAGCAAAGTTAGGACTTTGGTTCAGGAATGTGCAGCTAAGGATGCTGAAATTGCTAGGCTCAAGGTTCGTGTGGTTGAAGTGGAAACTGAGAGGGACGGTCTTAGAATTTAGCTTGCCAAAGAAAAGGAGAAGAATGATGGAATTCTTCAGAACATGCTGAATCTTCTCCAAACTCAACCCTCCAGTTCCTCCAAGCCTTAGGACTCCTAGCACTTGTCTCCTGAACTTGTCTAGTAGCCCCAGTGACCCAGATTAGGGATTTTTCTGTTTTTTTGCTCATGGTTGAATGTTTTTCTTTCTTTTTGTGGATTGTTGGTGGCAACATATCTCTATCAATAACAACTGTTGTTTTCTCTTGTTCAATGATTATTCTGACCTTGATAGTTTAAATATGTTTGTTAGACTACTGATGATACACCATGCTTGCACTTGCAGTTGCCCCAGTGGCCATAGTATTTATTAAAATCTGGGATTCACATTGTGTATGCAACTTTTCGATGATGCCAAAAGGGGGAAGAGATATTGTGCTTTACATATTCTGAAATAAGTGATGATTATAACCTAATTAACCTAGTCCTTGATGATAAGTGAATTTTCTAAGTTTAGTGTTGATGGTTAAGCTGAGTTCTTACAGGTTTCGAATCAGTAAAACACACAGAGTTTGTCATCATCAAAAAGGGGGAATTTGTTGGCCCAAGAACAGGTGAAGTTTTGAAGAATGACAAAAGAACTCAGTCATGGACCAGATCCATCGTGTGAAGCACAGTCATGAATAACCTATACATGTGAGATGCACGTGAAGGAGATAAGTCCTACTGATCAAGCAGCAATATCTCCTGATCTGATCGAAAAGGTTGCATATTGGATAAGGGGAGAAAGTCTCCTTATATGAAGAGAACACAATTCGGATAAAGATAGTGTTGGAGTTTGAGATCTTCAAGGACTCAACTACGATAGAAGATCGGCAATTGAGTCCCAATCAAACTCTGATTACTAACCTATTAAAAGACAGTGATTGTTCTCTTTTACAGGTATTGCACATACGCAGAAGTTAAACTAAATTGAGAGCAAAAGAGCAAGGCAATTTTGCAAGCAATTTATGTGAGATTTGAGTGTGCACTCCTGAAGCTACTTGAACGAGATAGAAGAATCAGTTCCATTGTGTCTTTCTTTTATTCTAGTTCAATTGTAGTAGGTGGTTTAAAATTGTACCTTTCAGCTTTCATAGAAGCAATTGTATTAGGTACCTAGAGTGTTCAAGTTAGAGTTAACTTGAAGTTATCACAACAGTTGAGGCTGTGTGCCACAACAGGATTAGAGTTAATCCTTAGGTTTACAAAGAGTTCTGTAAATGCTGTTTTGGCTCAGTGATTTTAGTGAAGTTTGGGAAAATCCTACTGAGTAGTAAGTCGTGGTTTTTTCACCTTTTGAGCCAGGTGTTTGAGCGAAAATTGGGTACCACACAAATCACCCCTCCCCCCTCTTGTGTGGTATTGACGTTTAGAACATCACTCCCCCAACAGGTATCAACGAAGCCATTACGGTGCTTGTACGCATTCTGATGGGGAGCACCCGTGAAATACCCTCGCTGCTCCAACAAAGTCAACATTACGTTGGTATATTTGAAAATTGCCCGCCCGGATCCGGGGTGGGACAATTGCACTGGTGTAGCCCTGGTTAGGAAACACTCGAGGTACACCTCTTGAAGGAGGCAGGGAAGGGTTTGGAATATTGTCATTGGCCTGTCGGCCTCTCCTTTGTCCTTGAGGTACTAGAGGTACCTCCTCCTCTCCATTATCATCAACCTCCTCCCTCGGTGGAATATCTCCAAGAGGTGCATTGTTTGCCATTTTTGTACCTAAATTGATGATTCACCCAAGTCAGTAGACTAGAAGGAAATAAAAACAAAACACAAAACTAGATAGATAGATAGCCACAACCGTTTAGCTCCTCGGCAACGGCGCCAAAAAGTGATCGGGTCCAACCCTACACCACTACAGAGTGGCAAGAGCGGTCGATGCAGCTTTTACCCGAGAAGGTCGGGATCGAATCCACAGGGAGCTAGTAATAGTTTGGAATTGGGTTCCTATCTACACTAGCAATGTGCAAAGTAATTCTTTACACTTCTAAACATGCTTTGATAGTTTACTATTCTAAATTAACACTAATGATGCAGGAAATTAGACTAAGTATGATGTCTTTTTGTAGGGTTTCTTAATTGATGGAAATGCACTAGGGAAGCGACTTCCCCTAGGTGAATATTTAATGGGTTCTAATACCTAAGGCAAAATTGTTATGTTTGGGTTCGTGATATAGCCAATGCACGAAACTACTCACTCTATACCTCTCGGTAGTTTGAGTGACTTTGCCCTAATTGACTTTTTCAAGACCAATTGGGTGTCAAATTTGCACAAGCAATGTAGGCTCAAGTCGGGTATTACTATCTCTAGGTTTAACCCTTTAATTGGGGCTATCAATCTCTTGAATACGCCCCAATTCCTTGTTAGCCTGATTTTCCTAAACTCAAGCTCTCTTTCTCAAGAAGGGCCCAAGTCAAAAAGGCACAAATTAGTGTTTGCAACCACTAATTCAACATGGAAAACACAAATCAAGCCAAATACCAATCAACCATAAAAAACTAAGCCCTAAAATAAGAGACCCATCAAATACCCACACTAGGGTTGAGCCACAACCCTAGCTGATGGATCTAGCTACTCATAATTGAAGAAGAAATCATAGATTTAGATGTAGATTGATCCATAAAATGTAATTACAAGATAAAGTACTGAAATTAATTGCTAAACTAGCTATGAAATTACTCAAAAAGGTAAAAATACAGCGTTCACGTGCTCAGCTACAGTAAGATAACCTAAAAATCTAAAAAAGTAGTATTTATACAGCTAAATTTTTCGGACAAAAATGCCCCTGATGGAGGTGCCACTGACAGCGGAAAATAGACCGCTGCAGCGGTGAGGCTACCGCGGCCGCGGTAAATCGACCGCGGACCACGGTCTTCAGCTTTGGCTCAGACTTCAGGCTCTCTGAATCTCTTCTCGCGGATCGCGGTAAAAGGACCGTTGTCGCGGTAAGGGTTCCGCGGTCGCATAAAATCACCGCGGACCGCAGTAACTTGCAATGACTAAAATTGCATCTCTCTAAACCTTGCCACCGCGGACGGCGATAAAAGGACCGCGGTCGCGGTGGGTCTTCTGCGGCCGCGGTGGATTTTCCGCTGTAGCGATGCTTTGACTTGGCTTGGCACTTGTGCAGGTTTCACTCCTTTTTGAGCTGGTTTTGACTTCCTTGTCACTTTTTGACCAAACACTGCAAATAAGCACAACATGTAAGCTTTTGGGATTACTTGTATACACTTTTAATCCAAAACTCAAGCAAAAAGGAGCATAAAATAGACTAGAAGCCCTAGTTATCACTAAGCCATGCCTCCCTTCTTGCATAAGGCTAAGCATTGCCTGCTCTTTGAATGAGACTAAGCCTGTCTCGAATCTTGCATGAGGCTAAGCCCTGCCTCCCTTCTTGCATAAGGCTAAGCACTGCCTTCTCTTTGCATGAGACTAAGACCTGTCTCAAGTCTTGCATGAGTCTAAGCCCTGCCTTCGTATTTGCATAAGGCTAAGCATTGCCTTCTCACAGGGACTAAGCTCCCTGCATAAATGTTGCTCTATCCTAAACTTGGCACTATCTTCTTCCCTCGGGCTAAGCTCTGCCCCCAAACTCCGCACAAGACTAAGCTTTGCCTTGTTATCACTTTCGGTATCATATCTCTGCACTTTATGGGCTGACATGTAGCCAACCTGTCCAAATGCGTCATAGTCCGAAGGCATCATCCTCAAAGCCTGAAGACACCACGCTATGGCCTGAGGATCTCTAAATACTTGCACATCATTATTAAAAGGTGTCATGTTTCAGAGGCACCATCCTCATGGCCCGGGAACATCATTTCATGGCCTGCGAATCACCTATCTCATAATTCATGGGTCAGGACATCATAGTCTAAGGACGTCATCTGCACGACCAAAGACAATATTTCATGGTCCAAAGGGAATTTTCATCATGCTTAAATTATCGCAATTATCTCTATATACTTGCATGCATCGTATTTTGAGGTTTGCAGGTAATCTAGGAGGTAACCATTCTTCAAACACAAGCAACCTTCGCCCCGATTTCCGCTCATACCATTTTCACTTTGCCATTATAACCAATTCCATCAATTACCCACCTTACTCTGTAACCATTCAGTTATCTGCCCTATGATACATCTGTCATACTCCAGACTCATAATCATAACTTCATCTGACATTACCCTTCACAAAAGAACCTTTGCTGAAACTGGCACCATTCCTATAACAATGCCATCGGCTTCATTCACCGGTGGGTCCAAAACTACACATGACCTGATTCCTGTAAAACCAGGGATATGTAGGCAACTCAGAGACTAGGATTCGGCCTTTATATTTCAAAACATCCCATTCGGTCAAAATCGGTCATCATTTCTTTACACGAAAACTCTTTCATTCTTCCCGGGTAAAGAAGGGCGGCTGTTGATACCCAATTTTTCCCTCATATATTTTTAAACATGAATACATACATTCAAAATATTTTACATGCATTTGCAAACATGCACAAGTGTTTTTACAATTTTTTTATAATTTTTAAGGGCCTTAAATCAATTTATTTCTATATTTTTAATTATCATATTACTTTACAATGATTTAGTCATCTAAATTCATCATTTATACTCATATGAGTGTTCAAATATTTTAATTGTATTTTTTACGATTACGTTTGCATTTTTTAAGACTAAAAGTGCATATTTTGCAATAATAGCCCATACATATGCATAACTACATTATCAATACAAAAAATAACTTTTTATATTTTTATAATATTAAGTCATTATTTTAAATCACCTTCATGCATAAAAATCATCTTTTATCATTTAATTAGCTATTTTTAAAATTATTTTATTAATAAATTGGGTATTTAACAAATAGCCCCTTAATTGTATCAAAAATCAGACTCTCCCAGCCCAATTTAATTTAACCTAAGCCCAAATCACCCCAGCCCAAAACCAAACGACCTCTACCCGACCCAAATCCCTTTTAATCGTGGCCGTTGATCTCAAAGATCAACGGTCCACGATCACCCTTTCCTTTTTTAACCCAAACGACCCCCTAACCCTAATCATTTTGTTACACCCCGCCGACCTTGAATCCCTCATCTTCTCTCTTCTCTCTGAGATCACCTAAACCCTAGATGCGCCGTCACCCCTAAACCTCCCAAATCCCTTCGATCCCTGATCTAATATGGGGTTATTTGGGGTTTTGCTACCCTATCTAACCTATTACTTTTGCTGGATGTTCAATTCTCGTTGTTTTCGGAGGGAACTTTGAAGAGGTTCGACTCAGAGTCGACCTAGGCTTTTTGTTTCCTTATGAACACTGCCTTGTGTTCATCAACGTTTGTAAGTCTCGTTGGTTATGTGGCCGTGGTTAGATTTTTCCTTTACCCCGCCCTTTTCTCAAAACCTTCATCTTTTCAACGTGAATCTTTTCAGATCTTTGTAGATCTGGAGTGATTTTGAGTTTATTCAGTAGTTTTCATTTAAAATCTCTTGTTCTCTTTATTGTTAATCGATTTTAGTATCCCTCTAGATTAGGGTTTTGCTTCTTTGTTATATGCTGCTCAAATCTCTTTGGATCAGAAAAGATTTCGAGTTCCTGTAGCATTTTTCCTTAAGATTTTCTATTTTCCCTATTGTTAATCGATCCTAATGTTCTCTAAGAACTAGGGTTTCACTTCGTATGTTTCTGCGAAACTTCTCTAAAAAAAATTACTATGTGTTTGATTCTCTTTTTCTACTGGTTCTTGCATGACTATGTTCCAGTTTTTAGTTTGTTTGATTATTTTATTGTTCGCTCCAATATTTGCCCGTTATTTTTGAGTGATTGACTGAGTACCTAAATTGCCTAGGGTTTGAAATTTGCTTTGTTTACTCAGGCGATTACTTCCTGTAATTTTATTTACTTTCCTTATTTTTGGGACTCCTAATTGGTGCTACTTGTCTTAATTGTTCCTGCTAAGCTTAATTCTTGGGCTGATTGACTTACCAACTCCAGAATGGTCACTAATTTACTTGTGTTACCTTATTTGTGTGACTAATTGCTTGTTACTTGCCGGATTTTTAGTGTTCTGACCCTAATTGGCTATCAGGCTTACCACTTACCTTATTTAGACCTCAATTCCGAGTTATTTTGGATACAATCCCATGATTTTTGCCTTTTGATTGGCCCTGTCATGCCTAATTGATTGACTGATTATTTTCTTTGCCTTATTTGCAAACCTTTAAACTGTTTTACCTTATTTACTCTACTCTACTCAATGCTATATAAGCCTCACTCTTTATCTTTAACACACACACATAGAAAGACACACAAAGTTCTTGCTCTCTTCCTCTATCACAATCTTCTTTACTCTTTGTTTGTTGCACTGTCTAGCCAGGTGGAAGCCAAGGCTAGACCTTTGGACCCTGTTTGCTTCACTCTTCTATTGCTATCTCTTAATTGGTATGCCTCCACTACTGCTATTCAATTAAACTTATATGTCCTGTTATCAGCATGCCTACTTTTATCTCATTAGATCCATGTGCTTTATGTTCCTAATCAAAATGTTTACTGCTATTCAATTAAGCCTATGTGTCTCCTTGTAATCAGCATGCCTACTTCTGTTTAACCTATGTGTTTCCTTGTAATCAGCATGTCTACTTCTGTTTAACCTATGTGTTTCCTTGTAATCAGCATGTCTACTTATGTTTAATCAAATCTATGTGTTTCCTGCTTTCAACATGTTTACATGTTTGCTTATATGTAAATTAGATCCATGTCTACTTGTTTCTCAACTGACACGTTTCCTGCCTTGTTTTAAGTGTTCACCCCTAACAAGCTAATCGTTTCCATGCTCCCAATCCCTGCTACCTCTTTGTATATGACTGTCTGATTGGTAATCTGGTTCCAATATGACATTTCTTTGTTTAATACCTGTCTATATGCCCACCTAGTAACAACTAGTAAACTAAGTTGAAAATGTGCTTGAAGTGATCCTGTTTCTGTCTACTGTTGGATTGCCGGAATTTTTTCTAAGTGTTGAATGACTCTGTTTGCTCCTTACCTCCTGAAAGTCCAAAACTATTTTTCTTAAAACGATCTCCTATTTTCAACTCCTATTCTTAGAACACCTAGGGTCCTGCCCCTCCAGTGTGAGCATTGCCTAGGAGTCCATGAGACTCATCTGAACTTTCACACACTGGGGTTGGCTCTCCAAAGCTTGCTCACAAAAGGTTTCTTTAAAAAGTTTTCTGGTGTGAGCATTGCCCAGGGTCCCTGAGGCCCTTGGGAACTTTGACACACCAGGATACCATTGAGTGCACTATGAGAATATTGGCATGTTCATACTTGGTTGAAGGCCTCGTTTTTTCAGGTTTACTTTTTGGGCCTATCCAGGTTCCCTATACTTTAGCAGTATTATTTCTGTAATTCATTCGTTTTTGGTCTGTAATAACAATTCTTGTAAAATAGATATTGGGGATATTAGTAAAATGGGAGGGACTTTTATATATGTTTTGTGGGGAAATCGAGTAGAAATCTTGTTCTTAGGACTGTTATGATTATCTACCTACATTAGAAACCATGCCTATAGGTTGTTGTGTGCACTAGAAAACATGCTTATAGGTTCATCATGTTATTTGCTCTAAATTTCTATTTATGCATGTTCACATCCGCGCTAGAAATCCTGTCTCTAGGTTGTTGTTAATTCATCCTTAACAATCATGTTCATAAATTCTCTTATGTGCATTAGAAACCATGTTCTAAGATTTTTATTGCACTCACCTTGATATCATACCTGCAATCAAATCGTATAAAAAATCAGTTTCTTCAGTAGCAATCATGCCTATAGGAAATAAGTATAAAAGCAATCCCAACACCTGGACATCATACTTATATAAAATTAGTTCTGCAACGTTTGTGCTTATTTTCAGCACCTAGACAGCATGCCTATAGGACCTAATGAACCAAATTGCCTGCTTAAAATCGTTTACTGGTTTATTGCAGTTCTAATTAACGATTAGATATCATGTTCATAGGACAACTCTGATCCACGCCTAGGCAAGCCTGCAGGGTCATCACGCCCAAGTCTAGTCCTAAAAAGGATAAGCGGTCGCTGCAAATATAATCCGGTCTAAAAGTTCGGAGTCGAATCCCATAGAGAACTAAGGCTTTGCTATATCTGTTTAATATCCCTAAAAAGACAAGTTTGAACAATTTTCTAAATTATAAAGATCGAGATCTATATTTCTAACTAATTAACTAGCAAATACTAGAAAGCGGTAAAATTATCAATTAACGAGACAAAGGGTTGGAGACTAAATTAAGGAGGTCTAGAGTTATGATTTTTCCAATTGTCGGAATCCTTACAGCTATGTTCCCTACAATTTCACCTATGTATTCTCTACTATCGTGAGCACTTCAGGTGCCGTAATTCTCTCTCGAGCAATTACAATAATTTACTAGACATATTCTCTCGAACTATGCTAGTTGGCTTCATCTAACCGCTCACTATGACCACGTCAAGGCTTTGTTATTTCTAAACCTACCTATAAACCCAATGTATTGATTTCTCACATACGTTAGGAGTGACGTTGTTCAACAACTACCTAAATATATATTCTCTCTCGAGCTGTACACACTATAGGCACAGTCAATTGATGGCCATTCAATCAACAACAATAAACATTTAGTTGAACAAGTAGAGAAATCCAACAACTCAATTATATAAAAATATAACAAGAATTATCCTACAAAAGGTTTCATCAAAACCCTAGATAACAAATTAGCTATTCATAATAGTATGTAAAACTACAATACTAAAAGTCATAACCAACAATGAAGAAATAGGAAGAGGAAGGAAAAACTCGTAGAAGAATTCCCCGCCTTGCTCCTATTGTGTCTCTGCCTCCTTAGGTCGAATCTGTGTCAAAAGCGTGTCCAACCTTAGGTCTAAATTATGTCAAAAGTGTGTCCAACCCCCTCAAAATACCGTTTTTTCATGTATATATACCAGGTAGGGTCGGGCCCAAACAATTATACCTTCTCCTACGCGAAAAAGGACAATTTTTCAGGTCTGGACGCTCACGGTCGCGGTCCGGGCGCGGTCCGGGCCCGGTATTTTCCCAGTGCACTGTCTCAGTCCGCGTCCAGGTCCACTGTCACGGTTTTGACCGCATTTTTCACCCTGTTCCGTTTGAAATTTCGTAAAACATAAAACATGAAAGATATTATATAGCCCAAATGGAGTTCGGAGCAAAGAGTTATGTCTATTTTATTAAACAGTGTGCAATATGCCTACTCGAGTCTTCGTTTGTTCTTATCTATCAAATTTGACCCCTGAACACGATCCCGGGTTAATTCCTTGGGCTTTTACTCAGACTTCAAAGCTCCAAAATACTTGAATTTATTCCATAACATCTATATAGCTCGGAGTCACTCCTACAAGGCATAAAACACACAATTAGTGCAAAACACTAGCGATTAAAGCGCAAACTCAACTAAAGTACAGTAAATTAGAGTGTAATAACCGACTAAAATACGTAATTATAGCCTATAATCATATGGCGACTAAAATCTTGAAATTATAAGACTGTGCTTTGTTTAACTGTTTGTAAACTGCCCAAACTCAGCTAGTCCTAAAATCAGTAGGCAAACTGATTAAGTACCTTCTGCCTCGCTTTAATAAAAACGCTGCATATGTTCTGCTTTGTGCTCATCTAGATATCCTGCTATAGTACTTTTAAAGTGTCTGAAATACTGTTGTTTGCGAAATTGCCTGCTTATTTGTGAAGGTAAATGTGAGTCTTTAAGTTTTCCTTTATCTGGCAGTCCTATTTGTTTTGCTTGTCGCTTAGATTTTTCTCCTTTTAAACACTATAGGAGAGTCTAGATCCACCTTAACTGGAAGTCCTAAACACCTCCGGGACCTTAAGTAAGGGACAGGTAATGCACGCATAGAGTATGTTTAATTAGAATCGCTTATATAACCATTAAGGGGAGGGTAATCAGGTAGTAAAGGATATGATGACCTGTGCGCTAATGCTATGTGTAGCACCCCAACTTGGGGACGATTACCAAGTATTGCACAGAAGTGATCCTATAGGCTAAAAAACCTAGGACCCCTTTTACCCCTTGCTTTAAACGTAATATCTGTTTGTCTAAATTGTTTTGTTTGTTTATAAGACTAATTCACCTAATTTGAGTTTGGCCGGGATCCACCGTTGTGGACCTCGAGGGGTGCCTAACACCTTCCCCTTAAGGTTATTTCGAGCCCTTACCCAATCTATGGTAATGCAAACCGATTTATGAGTTATTTTCTTCAGGTGACCTAACGCACCTTAAATCCATTAGGTGGAGACTCTTCAAATTCGATACCCCTTCCCAAAAGGAAATAAGTTATCCCAAAATGTCGAAACCCGGACTCCGCGAGGAAAAAGGTGGCGCGACATGCCTAAACCTAAAAGGCTACGGGCGCCCTAAAAAATGGTTCGGAGACGTCCGAAGCCCGTAATCAAAATATAAGGCCTTAAAAAAAATTCAAAACCTTCTAAAAGGTTACCCTCGGCAAAGGCATCATCTAAGAACACTTAAGCATATTGGGAAAACTTCTGGTCACTCCGAGTTTTCAAAAGTTTCGAGCAAAAATTGCATTAAGGTCAGGTTCTGTTCGGACCTCTGAAAAATAAATGACTTATTACTATGTTTGATTCTATGCTAAGGAATCAAAAATATTTGCGAGAACGGAAATTGTAATAAGATACCAAAAGGGGAAAATTTATATATTCCGGAATATCTATATAAAGGCCCAACAAAAACGGCCTCAAAATGAACAAAAAATATGTACACAACACAAAAACTAAAAAAAAATCCTAAGGTATTCGTGCCTGGTCTTCACCGGAGCCCGATTCGTCACCAGAACCATCGGGACCTTTGGATTCTTCGGAGCCCTTGGAACCCTCGGAACCCTCGGAACCTTCGGGTTCGGCTAGTTTCTTCGCCTAGGCCACAAGTCTTTTTGACTCCTCGATCTCGGTAGACTGGTCAAAGCCTTGGGCATGGATCTCTTTGAGGATCTCCCTTCGAGACAGCCGTCTCATGTATTCGGCATTGGTGTTCATGCGGGCCTCGGCTGCTTCGACGTCAGCCTTGTATTGGGCCACTATCTCGTCGGCATCGGCACAGGTTGTCTCCAGCTGGGAACTTATTGCTTCAAGCTCTTTACCAAGGGTATCCCGTTCTACGGCGACCAAGCTCAGTTGTGCTCGGAGATCTTCATTTAGCTAAGCCCGTTTATTAGCTTTCTCATTCGCTACCCGAGGTCTACCGAAGACAGCTTTGCCTGGCGGTATCTTTCTCTGAGGCCAACAGATCCATCTTGTTCTTCCACCCCGTTGGCCATGACTTGGATCTCGTCCATCTCCTTTTAGAGTTGGTCGATCTGGTTGATTTTTTGTTGGACCTGCGAGGATTTGTCGTTAGCCACTATGACTAGTTCCTCTTTTCTAACTTCGAAAACCTATACCTTTTCAACCAAGTTGGCATGCTCCCACCGCAGGACCGATACTTCCTTTTAAGTCCCATCCATCTTGGCCTAAAGGTTCTTAATGACCCCTTCTTGTTGCTCGCTGAGAAGCTTGTACATATCCCTTTTCTGGGTAGGCTCCTTGACCTCGAGCTCTCTGATTGACCTCGACCCGATACTGAAGGAAGCTCTCGTGATGAAGTACTGAGGCCTGAAAAAAGATGAAAAACATGAGAAATATCAAAACCTAAGTAAGGTTCAAAGGAACGTAATGATGTCTTACCCGGTTCAGCGCCTGCTGCACCTCATTAAAAAGACACAACACGTTCACCCCATTCATTTTTGCCTAGTCTTCCTCGGTTACCAAGCATCGGAGGTAGCTATCTATCCCCATGGGAGCAGACAAGACTCGGGCATCCTCTGGGACGGTCAGAATAATCGATCTCTTACGACTGGGGTCCACACTCGGTGCAGGGAACTGATTGATCAATTTCGGGCTCGAACTTGGTCCGCCAGTTTTCGAGGATGTGTCCTTCTTCGAAATTTCCAAGTCGCTGAGCCCGGAAAATCTTCCAAAGTAGACGAGCCCATACAGTCAAAAAAGTAATGGAGGGGATCGTCCGCGCCATGGACCCCTTCATTGGACTTTTCCTTTCTTGCTTGGGCCTCGTCGAGCGTGGACTCGGTGTAGGAGGGCATCCCCATTATTTCTATTACGCCGGGCGCTTCCTTCGGAGCGGATCCAGCATCATGGAGGGTCTCATCCCCCGTCTCCATATCATTCTACCGTTCCAGAGGGAGGTTGGCCTCACGAATCTCGCCCTCGGCTGCTTGCCCTCCAGAAAGCATCGTTCCATCGGCAATAAAAATATCATCTTCCTCGGGCTCGTCCCTGAGCCAAAGAAGCAAGTCGGAATCCAGCACCCAAGAACTAGAGATTTTCTTGGGCTTACGAGCCACTCTTTTCTTTGGCTTCACCACGGGGATCGGGGATCCAAAGGCCTTTCTTTCTTCTTCTTCTTTTCCCCCAATGGCAGCCCGGGGCTGTCTCGTAGCAGAGGGATCAACGGATAAGGACACGTCCTTGTCCCCTTCTGAAGGCCTAAGTTCAGTGATCTTAGGCAAACCTACAACAACAAAAGGGAAGGAAATACAGTATGATGAAAGTAAGAAGCATGGTGTTAACTATTCAAGGAGAGACCTTACCTTGAGAACAGGCCTCCCATCGGCCCTTCGATAGTTTGCGCCATGAGCGCTCGAAGTATGACATATGTGTACAGATTCCCTCGATCCATTCCTTTAACAGAGGGACCGCATTCGGAACCCCGGAGACAGCTACACAACCACAAGTATGAATGAGAAGAAAGAAATTGAAGGAAAAATTGACGCTTAAGGAGAGACTGCACCTACGAGATGCATTCCACTTCTCAGGGGAAGGCATGAACTCGGGGGGTATCAAGTTTTCGGTCTTCACCCGAACAAAGTGTCCCTGCTAGCCCCGGTCTAAATCTTCATCAATACTCGAAAAAGGGGCCTTGCTGGCCCAGCGAACAAACTTGATCAGTCCCCCTCGGAAAATTCAGGGACTGTATAAACAAAGTAGATGATTGATCGTGAACCGACGAGATTCGGTCTTGTTCACGAAGTAGCAAAAGAGGATCACGATGCTCCATAGAGATGGATGGATTTGACCGAGGCGCACCTCGTACCTCTTGCAAAAATCCAGAACAATCGGGTCCACCGGCCCAATGTGAAGGGGTAAGTGCAAACACTTAAGTACCCCTCCGCGTGGGTAGTAATGGCGTCCTTGGGCCCGGGGACTACCATATCCTTGCCTTCCTAATTGCAGTCCTTTCAGACAACGGGAAGAACTTCTTCGGTCACGAAGCATATGTACCTTGATGCTCCTTCACCCCGGTCTTGTTTGTGTGAGGGTTTCTCGGCCATAAAGTCGTCTGCAATTAAGCAGCCCCCGGGAATAAACACTTTCAAAGGAGGCTCGGGGACCGGTTCGTCGGTAGCCACCTCGGGAGAAGCCATTTTGAGGGCAACTACTTCAAGAGCAGGCGCCTCAGTACCGGCGGCCGGTTGGGAAGATGAAGAGGCGACTTGTTAAGGAACAAATATGGATGTTTTAGCCATTGTTATCTGGGGAAGTTTGAAAATTTAAAGAAAGAAGATGAAGAATTGAAAAGACGAGTTTGAAGGATGAAGAACACAGTATGAAGATTTGAACGAAGTCTGGATAGAAACCTGGAAATCACTATGAAGATCTGAAGATCAAAAGATGAGGGTATGAAGGTTTGAAAGAAGTTAGATGATACCTGGGAAACTCGGAGGTAAAAGCTTGGTCGAAAAGTAGAAAAGGAACAAAGGGTGGAAGCTTTTATAGGGAAGCAGGCGACGTTTCGCATTTGGGGGCAACCAGCCGATTTCCTGGTGAGGCAAACGAAGCAAGGACATAACTGCAGGGAATCAGATTTGAAGCCACGAGCCTCTTGCATCAAGGCCCAAGCAAAACACCTTCCTTCGGAGTCATCGAGACCATGCCCCCGGGTCCAGTACGAGTTCCGGGACCTCGGAGAGCATTATCGAATGACCACACACGATTAACAAAGAGCCGTGATATCCGTGTTGCGTGAATCTCGGCCGTATCAGCGGTAGATTAGTAATTAGCGAAGAGGAAGGTTTTTACCTTTCTTAGAGTTGTACGTAAGGTAAAACTCTCCTACTATATAAATGGGAAGTTGATAATTCATTATACACATTGTAGCACACATATCAAGGCAATATACATTTCTTTTCTCTGCTTCTAAAGATTATTATAAGTTCTTAGTTTTATTCATAGCCCTTCATAAGGGTTTGGTTCCGAATCGAAGGCAGGCTAATTGTTTGGATCACAACTGAGCTCAAACCCGGTCTTACAACTGGTTTGGCCATTTATTCTATCTTTAATATGCTCATTTAACGTTATTAATCACTTGTATTGAATTAGTCCACATATTCTTAAAACCGCGTAAGATTCAATTGTTATCCATTTTTAAAGGTAAACAAGTTGAAAGTATATTTCAAGTGAAATACTAATGTATACTCACACAATTTTTATTTTTTACAAACATTTTTCAGCTTCTAAAACTGAAGTTCATGTCTAAACATAATTAAAAGTTTTATTTTTTTTAAATTTAAGCTTCAGATACATATATTTGACATATTGTTCCAAATGCCTAGGACATTTTAAGTAAAATATTAAGTATCCAAATTTAGACTTAAATACTAATATTGCTTTGGAGGTGTTGGGGAAAAAAGTCTAGTTTGGAAGTATATTTATACATAAGAAATTATATCTACTCTCAAATCTTCAACTTTCCCCAATTTTATTTTCAAATAAAATTCATGTTTAAATTCAACTTAAAATTTTAATAAACTTATCAACATTAAATACTCTTTTCTCTTCAGCTTTTGACTCTTGTATTGTTCTAATAATACTCCCCCCTCCTTCGAAAAGTAGAAAAGGAACAAAGGGTGGAAGCTTTTATAGGGAAGCAGGCTACTCTTCGCATTTTGGGGCAGTCAGAACGATACGATTGATGGGACATTTCGACTCCTTCGTCGTAACGTACGGTGGAAGGAACCGGAGAACATCTATCATTTCCCAGTGTTTCGGCAAACCTACTCTCTGAGAAACGAGAGGACTATCTGTATACGGGTAAAACCGGGGCTAGTGAGCACCCCGATTTCCTGGTGAGGCAAACGAAGCAAGGACATGACTGCAGGGAATCGGATTTGAAGCCGGGAGCCTCTCGCATCAAGGCCCAAGCATAATACCTGCCCTAGGAGTCATCGAGACCATGCCCCCCGGGTACGCTACGAGTTTCGGGACCTCGGAGAGCATTACCGAACGACCACGCACGATAAACAAAGGGTCGTGATATCCGTTTTGCGTGATTCTCGGCCCGTATTAGCGGTTAGGGGTGTTCATAAAACCCCCAAAAAACCAAACCAAACCGAAAACCGAACCGACCAAAAAAACCGATACTTTTTAGGTTTGGTTTGGTTTTAGTTTTGAATTTTAAAAACCGATCAAATTTGGTTTGGTTTTGGTTTTAATAAAAAATAACCGAAAAAAATTGAACCAAACCGACTATAAAAGTAGCTATTTAAAATTATTATTACACATACATATATGTATTTTTATATAAAGTTTCTAAAATTTTATCGTACATATTAGTCATTTGTATTTTTAGTCTAGTTCTTTGCTATTATAATAATCTAATTCTTTGCCTTTACATTCTAGTTTGATTGGTAGTTTTCTTTTGCAAGTACAAGAATTTATTTCATGATAAAAATAATCGAATTTAATTGAGTACTTAAATTATTCATCACTATTTAATTCAATTATCATCAATATATCTTGGTAAATGATTGATTTCTCAAAGAGCAATTGATTTGATAGTGTTACGTTGAAAATGTAGTCGCCGGAATATGCGTTCGGTAGTGTATGTCTCATAATTAAGAAAAAAAACCGATAAATAATCAGAAAAAACCGAAAAATCGACAAAAACCGAATCGATAAAAAACCGACTTAATTTGTTTGGTTTGGTTCCAATATTTGAAAAACCGACTTATTTGATTTGGTTTCTTTTTAGGGAAAAACCGACCCAAACCGAACCATGAACACCCCTATCAGCGGTAGATTAGTGATTAGCGAAGAGGAAGATTTTTACCTTTCTTAGAGTTGTACGCAAGGTAAAACTCTCCTACAATATAAATGGGAAGCTGGCTATTCATTAGACACATTGTAGCACACATATCAAGGCAATATACATTTATTTTCTCTACTTCTAAAAATTATTCTAAGTTCTTAGTTTTATTCATAGCCCTCCATAAGGGTTTGGTTCCGAATCGAAGGCAGGCTAATTGTTTGGATCACAACCGAGCCCAAACCCGGTCTTACAACTGGTTTGGCCATTTGTTGAGAAATTTTCATAAAGCACTATCTTTTAGTAGTAATTAGCCATCTATAGATACCATTTATTATATTACGGATTATAGATACCTTTTATGTGGTTATAAGATGTATTTGATGTATTTAAGCTATTGTATTCATGAATACAGTAGCAAAAATAGGCGTGAATCAGGGAAGTCCAGCTAATCAGTTGTTGTATTCGAGTGTATTCGACTGTATTCATAGAGAAACATGGGATTACAGCTGGACATATTATTGTATTCGATGGTATTCACGGCGTGAAATAGGGGATTACACTGTTTTTAAAACGGAAAGTGAATCAATTAACATAATAGACTCCTAATATAACTCAACAAACTCAATTATAACACACAAAATTTATATTTTCAGTTATAAAAAAATTCTCAACCAAAAATACCCCAAAAACATAGCAATCTTCAGAGAAATTATATAATACATCTGAATACATAAATTATATTAATTAAAAAAACTTATGAATACATTCATGGCATATAGCGAGATAGTGAATACGATGAAATACATAGAATACAACGGGATACATTGAAATACAATGAAAAAAAGACAGAGAATACAATAAAATAAATGAAATACAGAGACAAGTATGGATGGTCGATTAGAGGCCGATGCAGAGCTCGAGTCCAGTGGTTTATTCAGGAAGGCATGGACGTTAAATCGAATAGACTGCTTGAAAACACTGTGAATTTTTGGGACGACAAATGCTACGGTGGCGAATGAGGCCGATGAATTGGGAAGCAGTGAGATTGAAAGGAGCATCATGCATTTGAAAATGGATAATTCGGTGGGAGAGATGATTTGCAGAGGAAGTGACAGAAGCACCAGCGGTGGGAGAGAAATTGCGTGAAATAGGATAGACTTCAGTATGACTGATGGTTACACTCGAAGTCCACAACAAATTAGGCCTTGAAGATTAAGATTAAGAGAAATTATAGCAACAAATGACAACAATCGAGCGAAAATTAGGGTTTATGCCGAGATTGAGGAAGAAGGAAGCGGTGTGGGTGAGAGTTTCTCTGGTTTTGGGCGAGTTTACAGTGAATGGGAAAGAGAATAGAGTTTATCAAAATAACAGAGAGAAAGAACGTGTATTGTGGCTTAAGTATAGGAGATAACCAAAATTAAAAATTTTGCTATAAACCATAAAAGGTATCTATAGAATATAATTTAGTTAAATGGTATTTATTTAATATAAATAAGGTGTTAACCTTTGCTATAGGATGTAAAAATTCATTTATTCTATCTTTAATTTGCTCATCTAACGTTATTAATCACTTGTATTGAATTAGTCCACATATTCTTAAAATCATGTAAGAATTCAGTTGTTATCCATTTTTAAGGGTAAGCAGGTTGAAAGTATATTTCAAGTGAAATACTAATGTATACTCACACAATTTTTATTTTTTACAAACATTTTTCAGTTTCTAAAACTGAAGTTCATGTCTAAACATAATTAAAATTTTCAATTTTTTTTACAAATTTAAACTTCAGATACATATATTTGACATATTGTTCCAAATGCCTGGGAAATTTTGAGTAAAATATTAAGTATCCAAATTTAAACTTAAATACTAATATTGCTTTGAAAAATAACTTAAAACCTATTTTGACTTAAAACCTCTTAAAATAAGTCAATCCAAACCAGTTCTAAAAATGGTGATATAGAGGGTGTTTGGATGGGCTTAAAAGCTGGTCAAACCAGCTTTTAAGCACTTTTTTATGGGATGGAGTGTTTGGATAAAAAAAAAGCTGCGATGCACTGTTTGCTGATGTTGTTGCCACAGGAGAAAGAGCACGTGCAGCAAATCAAGAACAATCATCGGGCATTGGACTTAATCTCGGTGAAGAAGGGATAAATGTTATTGATGATTGTGACAAAGAACACTTCACTTATCTTAATGATGAAATGAGCGATGAAAGTGATGATCTACAGAATATAAATTCTGTTGTGTTTCCAGAGCCATCACTAAAAAGACAAAAGTCAACTGATGGTGTTAGTAGCAGTAGTCAAGTAAGAAAGAGTAAGAAAAAAACAGCTGCAACATTAATAAAAGAGGATATACACTCTCTCATAGAGTTTATGTCTAGCAAAAGCACTGCTACATCTCCTGCAGTTGATGAGACATCCATCGAGAAGTGTACTGGCATGTTCTTGATGACTTGTGCACATGGAGCTGGAAATCGATTGATACAGGAAATCTTTCAACATTCGGGAGAAATAATTCATAGACACTTTCATAGTGTTTTAAAGGCGATTTGTGAGCTTGCAAGATGTATAATTAGACCACATCAAAATTATAATGATGGTGCAGGAGCTCACAAGCCATGTAATGGTCGATATCTCCCTTTCTTTAGAGTAAGAAATATTGTTACATAATTATTTTTTATTAAATTTATAACTTAACTTTTATAAGTATTACTAACTTAAGTTAAATTTATACTTGTAAATGTATGTAGGATTGTATTGGAGCACTTGATGGAACACATGTTAAAGCAAGATTACCGCAAGGTCAAGAGATACCATATATTGGACGTAAAGGTTATCCGACTCAAAATATTCTTGTTGTCGTAGATTTTAATATGTGTTTTACATTTGCATGGGCTGGGTGGGAAGGAGCAGCTCACGATAGTCGTATATTTGGTGAGGCCCTTCGTAGACCAGAACTAAACTTTCCACATCCAATTGGAAACAAGTATTATCTAGTTGATGCAGGATATCCTCACATGAAGGGATATATGGCTCCATAGAAAGAGATAATGTGAGATACCACCTAGCACAATTCCGCCGCGGTGCAACAAGACAACTGCGAGAACCAAGAGGGGGAATTGAAAAATTTAACTATTTGCATTCTTCTTGTAGAAATATTGTAGAGCGCACATTTGGGGTTTGGAAAGCAAGATGGTCTATTTTGCGAGACATGCCTTTCTATCACATTGACACTCAAAGAGACATCGTACTTGCTACTATGGCCATTCATAACTATATTAGAAAGAAATGCAATATGGATGATGCATTCCGAGCAGCTGAGAATGAAAGATATGTTTCATCTGTTGATCCTGATTTTGGTACATCTTTGAGAGCTAATAACAATATAAATACGGAAA
The DNA here is from genome assembly GCF_001879085.1 of Nicotiana attenuata. Lineage (NCBI taxonomy): Eukaryota > Viridiplantae > Streptophyta > Magnoliopsida > Solanales > Solanaceae > Nicotiana > Nicotiana attenuata. Next base: position 67,258 of record NW_017672790.1, on the reverse strand, counting down.
ATGTGGAAGAGCAAAGTTATCTTGTTTGGATGGGTCTTCGCGATTTGATTGCTAATGAAATTTGTGAAGCTTGATACTTGTAGTTTATATGAATCTTTTAAAACACTAATATTTATTATTTTACATTTCAATTGAGAAATATTATTTTGTACTAATTGCAGGTTGACTTTAACAGGCTATTGAAAAACAAATACTCTTGACAAACATATGTAACATAACCGGCGACACTCATAATCTCATGAAAGTCATTTATAATTTAAATTTGTTATGTAGACATTTATACCTAATATTCACGTCATTGAAAAAATAAGGAAACAAGTAAATTAAAATTAAATTAAAATATAAATTATTTTTTGAAAAACGTCATTAACATACTATTGAAAAACAAATACTCTTGACAAACAAATAAAAAAACTATCTTAAGTAATTATTTAAATTAAAATTAAATTAAAATATAAATTATTTTTTGTTTGCATTACTTATGAATCAAGTATATTGTTGTAATCAGCTCCTTTTATAATGTTAACAACTTTAAGGATATTTCTATCTTTTTAACAGAAAAAAGTTCTTACAAGCACTTGTTTACCAAACACTTCAACAGCTTTTTTTTAAGTTTCAGCACTTTTATCCAAACAGATAACTGATTATTTATAAAACAAATTTCAGCACTTAAAAGCTGGTTTTAAGCACAAGTTACTTTTTTCAGGCTAATCCAAACGGGCTCATATGCTTAAACCCTGAACCCAATTCTCCGTCACCTGCCACCACCATGCGCCACTTCCTAACCTCTCTCCGCCACAACCAGCTACATCACCGCTGCATAACGCCACGTATCCATTTCATCTTCTGTGCAAACTACAAGCCCCAGAAACCTCAACCACCACCATCCCCACCGTCTATTCCAAAACCTCCAAAAAAGCCGGTGACTTTCACCCATCACGGCGAGTCATGGGAGGACCCTTACAGCTGGATGTCGCAACTAAATGACAAAGTAGCCATGCGACACATGGATGTGTACATGGAACAAGAGGAGAAATACACTGAAGCCGTTATGTCGGATACCGAACGCCTCCAGTCCAAACTTCAGTCCGAAATGGGCTCTCGCTTGTCTAATGACCTCTCTACCCCTCCCCTTCGTTGGGGTCCTTGGTATTCTTCTGCTTTATTTTATTTGTTCAAATTTTCTTTGTGCATTAAATTGAGCGGAATGGATATAGGTGATTTATACAGCCTGCGTCAATTAGTTTAAGATTAAGGCATGGATTTAAGTTACACGCACTGACAGTGTAATGAATTTTTTACACCATTACTGTAAATTAACCTGGTAGTGATAACAGGTTGCTTACTATTTATTAAAGATTACCAATCAATGCTATCACATAGAGTTACCCGCAGTTACCATTTAAATGACCTCATTGTATAAATTATTTTACCCCCATAACTTAATTGATTTATTCATTTGGATACGTATCCCGTTGCTGTTGGGATTCTGAAATGTGATACTTGTGTTTACTGTATGGAGGTGGATATTGGTCGCCGCAGGTTGTACTATAGGCGAGTGGAAGAAGGGAAGCAGTATCCAGTGCTGTGTAGGAGGTTAGCGCAGGCGAATGAAGATTTCATTTCCAATAAATCTCCTTCAGCAGGTTTCGATTTTACTTCGGGCAAGAGAATTGAGCAGAAGCTTCTTGACTACAATGAAGAAGCTGAAAAATTTGGAGGTTTAGCTCTTTCACCACTTTGTTTTTATATTGATTTCAAAATGGAGAGGAATGTATGTTGAGAAATTTCTATATCCGACCCCAATCTAGTTTGGAGTCGAGATGTTGCTGCTTTTATGGTTTGTTTTACTCATGGCGCTTAACCCTTTTTACTTTGTTTAATTAAAGGTTATGCATATGAAGAATTATCAGAAGTGTCCCCAGATCACCGATATCTGGCATACACTATGTATGATAAGGATAACGATTACTTCAAATTGTCTGTGCGAGACTTAAATTTCGGCTCACTTTGTAGTCAGCCCCAAGCTGACCGGGTTTCAAACATAGCATGGGCAAAAGGTGGACAAGCACTTTTTTATGTTGTCACTGATCAGTGTAAGAGGCCTTATAGGTTGGTAATTCACTTATTTGGCTAAAAGATTGGTCTGACATACGTTCGATATCTCAGTTTTTTCCAATTCTTTTTCAGGATCTACTGTAGCATGATTGGATCTGAACAAGACGATGTGTTGCTTCTAGAAGAGCCTAGCGAGAATGGCTATGTGAACATAAGACATACTAAGGATTTCCAGTTTGTGACAGTACATGTATTCTCAACTACGTCATCAAAGGTGATACTTTATCAGCATTATCTAACTTTTTCTTTTTATACGGCTTGCTGTTAGATCAATCTTATGTCAATGACTAGTTCTTAGATCTTTCTCATAGATACTGCTGAGCCTTTGTCTGGCATGGTACCTGTGTGGGAATGCGAGGCTCAAGCCCAGTGCATTCTTGAGCATCACCAAGGGTATCTTTACCTCTTTACTGATGCTGCTAAAGATGGACAATCAGTTGATCACCATTATCTTTTACGCAGTCCAGTTAACTGCTCACTGAACAGAAGAAAGTGGGACGTGAGTTTTTATTGTATTGAGACTTTTATCATGTTTAATTCTAAATTGCAACCCCACCCCCCCCCCCCCCCCGGCTGCCATCTTTCCTTCTGCTTGCTAAATAACCTTTCATCTGAAAGCATAATACTCACTCATGGTGAGACCTTTGGCTCATAGCTTTCTCATCAAGAATGCAGAATATCTTCAGTGATGACTCAGAGTTCATAATTGAAGACGTCGATTTCAATGACAAGCACTTGGTGCTCATTTTGCGGGAGGGGCGAAATTTTAGACTGTGTTCCATTTCTTTGCCTCTGCCAAGTGTCAAGGTAATAACTAATTGTGTTCTTGATTTGTACTTCTGATAACTCTTCCTGATTCTTCCAACCTGAAGTCATTTACTTTACTTGTTTAAGATTTCCTCGGCTCTATAAATTTTACTTTAGAAGAATCCTTTCATAGCAATTAGTTGTTGCAGAAACCTTAAACACGCAAAACCTTGATAATCAAACCAGCCCCCCCCCCCCCCCCTATCTTCAGAAAGTAGCAAAGGGTCCACAGAGACAATTATGTCCTTTTAGTTCTGTACATGGCAGACTTTGTATCTAATTTCAATTTAAGATGGTTTCGTTCAAGGTTAGACTCTTTTATCCTTGTAAGCGCAATTGCTTGCTTTCCTATTTTCTTGTTTCCTGGACTCTGGGGACTTGCTCATAGGCTCTCCCCAACTAACTTCGTAGACCATGTTCCAGAAAGTTCAGCTTTGGGAAAAAATTGGTATTTATAAGTGCAATGTTTGTTTTGAGATATTTCTCTTCCCTCTAGTCGCTGCCAGAACTAATGAACATGCGAAGAAGCATTTGCAAAGATATATAGAGTGCACACAATCTACTGAGTTATGAAATAAGTTCGAGATACATTTTACATTGTAGCTTCTTACTCTATGATTTGCGATATGATGTGCATTTATTGATTGAAAGGATAATCTGCCTGTTTTGTGTCTTTGTTCCCCTTAATAATTGTGTTCGAACAGCAGTATGTGTTTCACCTGAATTGCTTACCACTGTTATGCTCCTCCTGTCCTCCTCTTCTCCAATTTTCCCTGGACAGGAAGAGATTAAACTCAAAGAGCTCAGTCCACAGTTTTTGCCTCTTCCAAAGAATGTCTCTCAAATTATGCCTGGACCAAATTATGACTACTACTCCTCAACAATGCGATTTACAATATCATCTCCTTTGGTAAGTACTTGTCACCTTTTATTAATTTATTTCATATATTTTACCGTAGAATATAGTCTTGTGTAAACCAAAGCAAATAACTGTTACAGAATGAGATGTTATAGTTTGAGCTGAAAATTCATGATCTTTTATTGGACCTGTTTCAAAGTTAGTGCGGTGGTTTTAAATGTATGATTTTGTATATTTTTGTTCTCTCTCCCTCCCTCACCCAACCTCCAACAGGTGTGCCTATTGCAAGTAAATTGAATGCTTGCATAAATTATCATATGTTGCGTTCACTAAATTCTACTGTTTTGATCTCCATAGAGGAGTAATGCATGATTTCTGAGTACACCTGTTGTTATGCAAGGCTGGCACAGTGATTAAAGTCCGCAATTACCCGTGCAAAGCTACTGTTAATATTTTTACAGGTTTAGTAAGTGCTTAGTTTGTAACATGATCAGAGAGAGGATAAAGGTGGATTCTTGGGATCAACTTGTACTTTTATGATACTAAGTAAGTTGCGCATGAAATAGCCGAGGAAAACTTTGATCGTTTTATTACGTCATTGGAGTATCCTATTTGACCTCTTAGAAGAGTTTGAGGTAATGTTATTCTAGTGATGAAGACTCTAATGCAAATGTGTTATTTGCTTGTCCAAACATTTCTTGGCACTCTGTCTGTGATGATAAATTATATTATAATGTAATAGTCATCAAATACTCTTATGTTTGACCAGGCATAGTTTCTGTTGAGTCTGGCTATAGCTCAAGTTCAACTAGATTTCTAGACTTGCATATTCATTAACTTCCATTGATCAGATGTTTATTTTCTTAATTGTTAGAAGTATCAGGCTCATTTTGCTCTCCCGAATAGCACTGTTTGACTAAATTTCACGCTGTTTATAGATGCCTGATGCAGTTGTTGATTATGACTTATCAAGTGGAAAGTGGAATATAGTTCAACAGCAAAACTTGCTTCATGAAAGAACGAAAGTGTTGTATGGATCATCATCTTCGGCTAGTTTTATTCAGAGGCCAAGGAATTTAGGCTCTAACAACGAAGTCAATCCTGAAAATCATCCTATGTGGAATGATCTTTCTGAGTTTTATGCCTGTGAAGTCTACGATGTTACTTCTTATGATGGGATGATTGTTCCTCTGACTGTTGTCTATTCGCGAAGGAGGAAAAAGCAAGCTGAGAATCCTGGATTACTTCATGGACATGGAGCTTATGGAGAGATATTAGACAAAAGATGGCGCAGTGAGTTAAAAAGCCTTCTCGATCGAGGTTGGGTCGTTGCATATGCTGATGTCAGGTGCTTTCTTCTCATGTCCAATTTAGTAATATAGCTCTAAAACTTACTTTTTCTCTATAATAATGCTCGTCTATATCTTACGGGTATCCTATTCCTATGAAGTTAAGACAGGTTATATTGTTATGGAGTTATGTTGTGACTACTGCTTGACATTGCCTTTTTATTGTCTTCATTCTCAGAGGCGGAGGTGGTGGGGGGAAAATGTGGCACCATGATGGCCGGCGGACAAAAAAGATTAATTCAATTTCTGATTACATATCGTGTGCTAAATTCCTGATTGAGAGGGAAATTGTGCAAGACAACAAGCTCGCTGGGTGGGGTTATAGTGCTGGAGGGCTGTTAGTGGCTTCAGCTATAAATTTTTGTCCAAGTCTATTGCGGGCAGCAGTTCTGGAGGTCTGCCCAAAACTATTGACTGTACTATTGCATTTATGCACCTTAAATCATTCTTTTCCTCAACTTTCTAACGTCCCTCACCCCCACGCAACAAGAAGAGGAAAAGTGAGGAAATAACTGTTATTGAAAACTGAAAATCTTCTGTTCTGGAGTAAAAAAGGGATGACCCTTTCAGGGAATGTACAGAGAGTCAACTATTTTTCTCTGTCGAGTAAATCTTCTTCTTTAATTTTATCCTCATTTTTTACTTTACTGAAAAGGTTGACTACCTCTTTTTTAGGTACCATTTTTGGATCCAGCAAACACTCTCCTCAATCCGATCCTGCCTCTTACACCTGCTGACTACGAAGAGTTCGGGTACCCTGGGGACATTGATGACTTTCAGGCAATACGTAAATATTCACCTTATGATAACATTCAGAAAGATATTTTATATCCAGCTATTCTGGTGACCTCTTCATTCAACACGAGGTAAGGTCCAAAGTTTTTCTCAGGGTTTCTGTAGATTGTTGGCTGATTCACTTCCTCTGGTTTGTTTAATGGAACAAGTTCCTTGTACAAATATGTGGCCATCGTCTAAAGCCATGTCTTTTACACTATAACATTAAGTTCGAGTTACAACTTACAACAAACTTTAGGAAAACACTCCATTTTATAAATGGGACTTTGCTTTTAGTTGACAACTTTTACTTGGAGATTCATAAATCCTGTGTTAGCACTTAGGGGTCGTTTGGTAGGAGGTATGAGGAAAAATAATGCAAGCATTAGCTTTGTGCATTACTAATACCATGTTTGGTATATTTTTTCAACCTTTGTATAACTAATAAACATTATACTTGATATTATGCTATGTATAAGCAATGCATAGGAAACCATGACATTAGTAATGCAAGGGTTTTTAATGCTTGCATAAACATGGTTAAAGACCTAGTTGCCCCCCTCAAATCCCAAATAAAAGTCTTTCCCCATATTATTAGCAAACAGATTTCCTCTGTACGCTTTGGCCATGGAAAAGCACAGTTGAATGCAGCCAAATCCTCCTCTTCTTCATTTTCCTCTTCAGATATCAAATTGACGTGTACAGGTGCCATGATTCACCATGGAACCTATAAATCTTTAATTTTGGTTGGACTATCGACTATCAATTTTATCAGTTTGCCTTTTGTAAAAAAAAAAAAGTAAACTTGTTATAGCTTGATTCTTTGACAGTACTAATTTATTTATTTTTGCATTATTATTTTGGTACTGATCCATATACGTGAATGGATCACTTAAAAGAGCCTCAACCTTTCTTGTTCTGTTGTCTTAAAGTCAATTTTTATAGCTAAAGTCAAAAATTATGGAGCGTACTTTTGTAAACACCCAATTTTTAAAAAATTATGCTATGTTTTAATACACCAAACCAAACAGTGGATAAAAAATAATCTCAGCATAACTAATGCCAGCATTACTAATACCAGCATTACTAATACACTCTACTCAGCATTATTCTTATACCTCCTACCAAACGACCCCTTAGCACTTTAGCAGCCTCTTCGAGGTCATCATAATCATCGTTATTTGCGTGTTTATTTGTCCCTTGATATTTACTGTTCAAGCAGTTTATGTGATTCCTCTCCATCTATATGATAATTCTTAGGTGGAACAGGTGTTAAACCATCTCCAGTCTTATCCACCCATCATGGCGTAGTAGGTGTTTTTCTTTCTCTTACGTCCCTCATGTGTTACAGTACTATGATTGACAACTAGGACTGACCAGGTGTAAAGAACCTGATCCACTAAGAATTGTTCCAAGCTGTAAATTAAGTGAACTAACATCCTTTTGCATGGGTTACAAAGAATTGTTCTAAGCTGTAAACTAAGTTAACTATAATCCTTTTGCATAAGTTATAAAGAATTGTTCCAAGGCCATAACGTAAGTGAACTGTCATCGTTTTGCATAATAATGTGGAAATAATAGCAGCTCATTGTGTTGTGAAGTCCTCATAATCTTCCATGATTTTTCAGGTTTGGAGTATGGGAAGCTGCAAAATATGTTGCTCGGGTGCGTGAATATTCTGTGTATGATCCTAAACATCCAGTATTGCTTAATTTGACGGCTGATATAGTTGAAGAAAATAGATACTTGCGCTGCAAGGAGTCAGCGCTGGAGACGGCTTTCCTTATCAAGATGATGGAATCATAGCTACTTGTGTTTTGTTTATTAATTTCATGTAAGATAGAAAAGCTTATACCCATAGGATTCTAACTTGTTTTTTTCCACCTTCCTATTAATCCAGATTGTAATACACTTTAGAGCAGTGGATACCTACTAATCTTGTCCTTTATAGGCAAAGGTGCTCACCAGAAAGGAATCTCCTTTAATCTTGCCATACTCTTGTACATCTAATTAGAGCTGTTGTTATTGAAAAGTGCGGTGCTTCTTTGGATGAATGACGACTTTTCAAAAAGGTGGTTTGGTCTGATTGTATTCAAGATTATGACTTAGTTGTCGATAAAGTGGGTGAAAATCATTGGAGATTAGAATTTTAATCTCTATAGTAAAAAAACTCCTTCTCATCTGTCTAAGTCTTGATCTATAGAGTTATTTAGTAAGTAGTACTTATGTTGGTGAAAGATAGCAAGTATTCGGTAGAATAGTCCAGCGTGCAAGTTGGTTTAGATACTAGTCTTATAAAAGAAGTGGTTTGGCCTGATTTTGTTGTTGAAGAGATTACGATGAAAATTGTGGCCTGAGATGCATTAAGCTAATTGCTAAAGATATTGGTGATTACTAAGTCCCAAATATACATTGCTGGCGCCTCTTGGATTGTTAGTGTGTCTAAATTTGTCAACGCTTCGTTGTCACTCAACTACCTCCAAATATGAAAATGCTTCTTCAACTAGATGACTACCAAATCCTATCAACCAATTTGTCTAACGTGGATCCATCTTCACTATTTTATTGCCTGTTGTTTTGAGATAATAAACACCCGCCAGGATAGAAAAAGCAAATATATAAGTGAATAAGCACAGCGTTAAGAGGGGGAATTATGAATCATTGAAATGAATATGTATAAATACCATCACAAAAAGTGGGTGAAAAAAAAAAGGAAAATATCTATAAACTAATATTTCATATAATCTATTGTTATGTGTATATGTATATATTTTATAGGTTTGATCCGTTATTTGTTTAATATTAAAAACAGACCACATATTGTCATTTTCTTTTTAATTTAACACCAAATTAAACCAAAATATATGCAAGTTTTATGTTCGATTTGATCTTGATAATTTTGTTTTTTTGGGTTAGAAACCTATACGTTTGTATAGGGTAGTTGTGAGTCTTATGATATTTAGAGAACTAGTTTAGAGAATTATTAAGTTGTCTTAAAATATAAAATATTAAATGTTTGAATAATATGAACCTGAATAGAATGAAACGAATAGAAATGATTCATATAAACGATTCATATAACTAGCTCCAACAAGTTTAGTTTACCTTAAAAGAGTAGTAAATTATGTAATTTATTTGATAAATGAGCCCACATAGAATAAAATAGACATATATAATCCTCAACTAGTTTGAGACGAGATAAAGATTGATTGACAGATAGTGCAGTAAAATGGGAAACATGATTTTCGCATAACGTTGGGCAGGTTTAGTTTTTATGCCTAACGATGAAACGCAATGATTCCCATCAAAGAAAGGTGCATCTTTTGCAATTTGGGACCTCCCAAAGGGGAAAACGGAATCTACTAAAACCCAAAGAATAGAAAAAAAAAAAAAAAGATTAGTACAATGATACAAGACCTCACTATTATCTCTGTGGCAAACAAAACTCAATGGGTGTGGCCCACCTACAATAATTAGCATTACTGATAATCAAAGGCCCCTTTACTTCAAATCATTCACTCCTTATTCGGCTTTTCTTTTTTATCTTTTGTGGGGGGGAAGAACACAGGGGCATTGAGGTGTAAAGAGAAATTTTTTATTTTGTGTCTCATACAACTCAACTGCCACTAGTTGTATGAGGCAACCTTTTTGTCTCACAGTTTTGTGACCCAAATTTCTGTGGACCCAGAAGTGTAAGATTGGGATCCACAAATTTGTGAGACAAAAAGGAACCTCATACAACTAGTGTCAGTTGTATGAGACACAAAATAAAATTTCTCTGTGTAAAGAATGGACAAAAGGAGCTGATGCATACTTAAGTTAGATGCCTATCATATCTGAATATAAAAGACTTAATTATACCATTTGAGTCAAACAATGTAAGCGCCATGATTTATCCCAAATATGGCAGTCTTTTTCAATCTTCTCTTGGAAATCTTAAAATTTACATGATCCAATTCTAATACTGATTCTTCTTTGAGAAGGAAAAAAAACAACCCTATTGCTTTATGACCAATAGCCAGCAACCTTATAGCATATATATGGACAGTTAAGATTCATATTACCGACCCCATATTGCTTGGGACTGAGGTATAGTTGATGTTGTTGTGCTTTCAAGTGTATTGTTGAGAATTTGAGATACATTCAAAGAGTTGAGTTATCTCCTAGTAGTAATTTAACCTTGACATGTTTTTCTAATATACTATGTCAAAGAAACCCCATAGAATTTATTCAGATGAAAATATGACAGCAGAATTATCATAAGGAGTCAAAATGTTTCTAAAAAAATCTCTCTGTTTTTCTTAATTCTGCTATCAAGGTTGATGCTTTTACTGCCAGGCAATTTTACATAGACAGCATGACTCTCTCTAACATTAATTGCCTATAGAAGGCATTCAACTCACTAAACATGGAACTTGGTCAAGTGACCATGAATTTCTAAATACGAAGGGTGTCAAAAAATTCCTTGGAGCAACAGTAAAGTTGTCTCCATATGACCTATAGGTCACGGGTTCAAGCCGTAGAAGCAGCCACTAATACTTGCATTAGGGTAGGTTGTCTACATCACACTCCTTGGGTGCGGCCCTTCCCCGGACCCTACGTGAATGTGGGATGCTTTGCGCACCGGGCTCCCTTGAAGGGTGTCAAAATCATTCAGATGGACACTGAGCAGTAAGAATACTGTTTACTTTGATAGTAGCATACTGGACATTATGAATATACTTTTTGACAAAATTATGCTGATAGCAAGAACTTGATGCAGGAGTAAAGACAAGAGACTGTATAATAGACTGAGCAAGCATGAATGATCATTATACACAGCTGAGAAGCAATAGGGCAAATGGTGGAAAGGGATCATTTAACCCTGCTTATATCTGCTTTGGTTCATCATGATTCATGACTACCTGAGAAAATACAGATTTCTAACTCCCAACTCTACAGGAACTCCAAAAAAGGTAAAGAAAGAAACATTCAAGCAATTAAAAACAAGAATGAAAAAAATTCTCCCACATGCATCGAAAAAGAGACAGGGGGGGGGCAAAAGAATACATCTCAGACCTTTTCATTGTTTCTCTTGCACCTGAACTTTCATCAGAGTGAACCCACTGTCGGCGATACATCCCTGCATCTTAGGTAAGGAACAAAAGGAGCAAAAGCTATTAAACCAGCCTCCAGCTTCATGCCTCGGTGTCTTCTTCTGCAACAGGCGGGAGTCCAGCTTCTTTAATAAAGCCAGGGTCAAGAAATTTAGCCACAAAAGCCCACAACTTATAGACATCAGTAAAATTAGTGAGGAAGCCAAGTGAAGCAGTGACAACTTCGACTCTGACAAACCCACTTCTACCGTCATGCTTGCCATTTTCCATTGGTTTGCAAAGGGTAGTGTCATCAAGACTCAGAGATCGTTGCTGCTGTTTTGGGCTGTCTAAGATCCGTATATGACTTAAGATACCAATGCCCAAAGAGATACCATGTGCCTCACCCACTTTCTGAACTATTTCAGGACTCACGAGGCCCCTGTTTCTGTCTCGCACATTGAATGCAACAGCTGCACCCCTCTCATATTTGATTTTCGGACCATAGATGCGAACTAGCCGTGAACTGTCTTCCCCATTTGAACCAGGAAATCTTAACTGAAGCAACGAGGTAACTAGCCAATTGATGAGATATCTTAGCCGGAGAGTAGTTTTATTGAGACCTAACATGTTTATGTGATCAAGATGCCTGCATGCTATCTCGGGTTCTCTCCTGTCTGAGTCTTGCCCGTCGTCATAATCCCCATCACTAAGGTACTCGTCATCATCCAAACTTGTCGCTAACAATTCCCCAGGCTCAAGTGTATGGCTCAGGCGAGGTTTAAGGTTGTCTTCCATGCTGAAGGATACACGTCTTCCCCGGCTTCCAGGCTGATCAGCATCTTCTATACCAAAAAATCTACCTCCTGCATATCTGTTTCCTTCTCTCCTTTCCAATAACCTGAACTCACCTTCAGTTTCTCTTCTTATAGCACTCTCTTTAATCTCCGCGCATATCTCAGAGATTGATCCATTATCAAGGATTTGATGCCGAGAAATTGAAGTTGAGTTGTCCAGACCAGATCCCCTTACAGAAGAAATCAACATGTGACCCTGTTTGCTGGTCTCTGGTTCTTCCTCGATCTCTGGGCTTCTCTTATCAAATTGGTCTTCTTCAGGAATCTCCTTGAAGTGGTCGAATTCTTGAGACACCGACCGAACAGCTGCATCAAATGATAGCACATGGTTGTCCTCATGCCGCCCTGTGTCATACAATGGGCTGCTTGATATCTTTGAAGGCTTGGGAGAGAGCCTTTTATTATTCTTCCTGCCAGCAAACCAAAATGGGGGTGCTGGAGAGGCAATCTTTTGTTTGTTGGATTGCCCAGCACCGTCCGATCCCAAGGGGCTCTGGCCCAAGTCAATCCACAGGGAGTTATCAGATGATTCATCTTCACTAAAGACTGGACTTCTCATTACCTCCCCAACAGAAATGCTTTCAGTCTCTTCAAATATCGTGCTTGCTCCGTCCCTATCGGAGCTGTTGTCATGCTCCATCTCCGTCTCAAATACATCCCTGACCTGAGCAGAAGTGTAAGCACCAGAAAAGGCTGGCAACTGAGATCCTGGCCGAGTTTCAGCATTTGCTTCACTGTCCTCTCCCGCTTCATCATCCTCGGCCAATCCAGGGAAACCATCAACGGAGTCACTCAAATACAAGGGGAAAACAGGAGTAATTTTTACTATACCAGACCCAGCATGCCCCGACTGATTTTGAAGGCTTCCCATCACAGATTTTTTTATAAGAAGGCATCCAAATCCAGTTGGGTCATAACCAAACACCCTGTAGAATGAAGTAACTATAAAGTCCGGCCGGAATAAAGACAATCCTAGAGAATCCATGTCTTTTGGACCAAGAGCGCCAGCATCAAGCAACACATGCCAATTATTCTGCTGAGCCAGTGCCATCCACTGGTATGAGTACTTGGCACCAGTAACTCTAGATTGGACTGGGAAAACAAAGAGACCAGTAGCTGAATCTTTCTTTCTCCTCTTTTTGTTCGAAATTTGCTTCCTCAAATCAGTTGAACATAGTTTGAGGGTAGGCCATTTGAACCATGCACTATAAACCTTGGCACCTTTCTCTCTGGCACACTGACCCATCCAGTTAACCGACTGGCTCTCATGATCAAACATAGTCAACAACTTTTTGTTGGTCTGAAAAGGGTATGATTCAGCTAACAACTTAAAAGCCGAGCCCCTACTCACAGTAAAAACAAGACCATACTCATTCTCAGGGATGTTCAAGTAATCCATAATTCTAGTCTTAATATCATGTTCCACAGTGCCTTTCTCAGCACCCCCATACAAAGCATGATTGCTCAAATTAGCAGTAATCTCAGACAAGCTAAATGTAGATGACTCCCAGTAATGAACACTCTGAAGGAATGAAAACAACCCAAATCCACAGTAATCAAGACATACCTTAGGTGCAGAGCCAGAAAGGTGAGAGTACTCATCTGACCTCAGCTCATCAATCTTTTCCGAGGACTGGTACTTAGGATACATGGTCAAGAACTTAGAAAAGGCTTCATTTAGCTCAGGAATGGAGTCCTCAGATTCAAAAGTGCGCTCTGCAGCAAGAGCAGTGGCTTTCAAGAACTCTTTTTGGGCATGTAGCCTAGCGAGTGACCGGGATCGGCCCAAGCCTTCATCTTGGTTCTGTGCTGACAGGGAGTCCACATCTTGAGATTTAACAAGAGACCCATTTTCAGATGCTTCCTCAAGAGCCTCCCTCAGCTTATGCTCTTGCAATTTTTTCAGCACAGATGGGTTTTTCTTTACCTCTTCAGTGGTATGGTTAGACCCATTTCTCTTTCTGCTCTTTTTGTCCAAGATCAGAGAAGCACAGTGAGATATTGGCTTCCATAGTGAAAGATGCATTACAACCTTATTTTTTCTTTCTCTGTGTGTTAATCAATCACAGAGAGGACCCAAAAAAGGAGTGACTGAACAAAGCTTCACCAAAGACAAAGAAATAGTTTTTAGCCCATCTAACACTAAACCCCAGAAAAAGAAAGGCTTAGTACCCAAACCCTAACTTCTGGAAAAGCAAAGGAATCAAGATAAAAGCATCCCCCCCCCAAGAATCAAAACCTTTGCTTTCAAAAATCAAATGCACCCTAACTTAAGGAGGGAAAGTCCTAAAGCATTTGCCTTTACCAAAAACACAAAGACCAGATACTGGTATCAAAAGAATTGATTAAAAAATATACAAAATAGACCAGATCAAAGAAACCCTAATTTTGCCCTTTTTTGAAGATTGACACCAACCCAATAATCTTTGACTGAAATACTCAATCAATCAATTTCAGGTTCTTGAGGTGAGAAATTTCAACGAACAAGAATATTATAGAAGAAATTCAAGTTAACATTTGAAGGGGAAAAAACCTTAGACGGAACTTAAGATCCAAGACTCAAAGACTTAACTTTTACAAAACCCCACAATGTCCAAATCCAAAGTCAACCAGTTGAATGAAATTGGAAGAAACCCCAACACCCAAAAGTAAGCAACAAAGCAGATCTTCAAGAAATGGACACCAAAAGAACAGAGAAAGAGAGAGAGATTGAAGAAGAAGAAGAAGAAGAAGAAGAAGAATCTACACCTCCAAAACCTCCAGCTAATCCTCAATCAAAAGACACCTGAAAGTAGAGTTGAAAAAAAATACACTCTTCATATTACTATTATCTCTCACTAGGCTTATTTTTTCTTTTCTTTTTTTCTTTTTCTTTTGGGGTAAAGCCAATTAAAAGCAACAGTCTCAAAATGAAAGGAGCATTAATTGCAGTTCTGAGCCCAAAAGCATACCTCTATTGATTACACCAATACTCTCTTAATTTCTCTCTCCTTCTATCTATCTCTCTCTCTCTCTTTTTTGATCGACTCTATCTGGCTGTATCTCCACACTACATGTTGTAAATTGTACAACTACTTTTTTTTCTTCTCTATCTAACAAACAGTAAGAAATGACATTGACTTTCACATACACAGCCCCCCACTAAGAGATAAGTTGTGTGCTTCTCTCCTCTAATAATTTATTAATTTTGTTACTGAATTAATCAATTAGTTAATCAAGTGGGATAATATTAAAAGTTGGTTTTGCTGTGGTAACGTAGGGTCCACCTAATAGACGTTGCCTTTTAACGGTGATTTCTCAAGTCAAACAATTAGCTTAGCTTTTAAAAGCTGTTTTCTGTCTAATCCCACTATTTTCCAAATTCCAGCAAATCTTCAATCCTCTACCCTTTTTACCCTATTTTTTTTTTCTTTCTATGTTCGTTACCCGCTTTTGGATATTAAATTGGATTCACGTCGCCATTAATTCATTAAAGAGGAAAGTGCTTTTTAGTAGTGTTGGAAATAGAGTTTTCACCTAGGAAATTCAAAAAAAAAAAAGTCAAACACGCAAAAAAATTAAGGGGATTCAACGCCTAATATATATACATAAAAAAGATTTAATCTTATATATATTGCAATTTTCGGTGAAGGGGTTCAACTGAACTTCCTTCCGCCCACCTAGATCCGCCTCTGCTCTCTGGTCTAGCAAAATCCGTCCATTCTTAGGTCTCAAACCAAAAGTCCCTACTTAAGAATAGAATGATCGTATTCATCTCCTATAATCCAAGATTGGTCCTTTTGGTATATTCACTTCTGAATGTACATTAAAATAAAGAGATTAAAATTGAACAAGATTCAGGTTCACCTTCTGGATCGAAGAATTTTTCAATAATTTATTTCTTTTAGTGAGTCTATATATCCAATATGAATTTGAATTAGTTGAATAACTGGATTTTGAATATCGTATTATTAACGGGGAAAAAGACTTTAAAGTTTGTCCATTTACTATTTTTTAAGTATAAATAAATATATATACACAATCATGCTACATAAACGTTAATTAGACATAAGTGTCTATAAATATAAAAGGGAAATTACCAGCTATGTTCATTTATAAGTAGCTCATTACAAAAATTGGTCAATTGATAAAATATTACTAATATTAGCCAATTAGCTATTTGTAGCAAAAAATATCAAATTTTTGCTTTGTTTTAAGTGGATGTTATTAGAATAGATTGGGCACAACTTAAGGAGCTTGAATCTCAGTTTTGGGATGATTTGGTGAAGTTTTGAGGTGGTTTGAATTGAAAACTCGAAGTAAAAGTTGAACATGAAAAAAAATGATATGCGTATCACACTGTGTATTATTTGTGTATCACATATGTATCATATTTGTATCAATTGTGTATCACATGTATATCCATGTATACCTGTGTGTGTGATACATGCGTGATACATGTTTGATACATGTGTCGCAGAAGACTTTTTTGAACTCGATTTAATTACGAATTTTGATACAAAACCAGTCCAAATCACCTCCAATCTTCCTCAAATTTTGTATATTGACTTTTCTATATATTTTCAATGAATTTCAACTATACCCATTGAAAAAGTTCCTTTTTTTATTTAGATTTTTGGAATATTGTATAGATTTTTGTATTTCATCACCTTATTTGCTACCCCGTCCATGAAATTTCCTTTCCGTCTTGTATCTAATTACGCTTAAAAATATGGAAGGTGATTTTTGCATGTGATTCTTTGAGAGAAAGAACCCTATTATTTGGTTTTTCAATTTTTGTTGGCTAGTTTTGATAAGTCTATGACTAATGGCTAGAGGTTGGTAAGTTGAGATTTATTTGGGACATTGGTGTAAGTTTCCTATATACTGCTCATAAAGAACCAAGTCCATTTCGGTAATCAGTTGGTGCTCCAACTTTCAAACCATCAGTATTTATTTCTGTACTTATAAATACTGAAGTTCATTATTTGCAAGTATTGATTTAGTCATCAGTATCTATATAAAATCTTGAGCCTCGTTTTTTGAAATATTGATAAATTTAAAGTGAAATATTATTTTTCTCTAATAAAATTTTAATTTTATTCCACATGAAATTAATGTCAAAGTACAAGTTGTCCTAATGCAAGAGTTTTATTGTCCTATGGGTAGAGCCGCCCGTGAACAAATTCTCAAACAATTTGGATAAGCAATTCAAGTACAATCCAGTATCAGAAGCATTGCAAAAGTAGTATTTGAAGTTGCAGTTGAAAAAAATATTTGGAAGCTTCTTAAACTATTCTATTCGATATAAGATATGTAACTCAAAAGATTATTACTCTGTAATATTTTAACCAATTATCAATCACATGTTTCTTTCTTTATACTGTTTTTAGTGACTTGGTTGAGGTAATTATGGATCAAAATGGAAGATAATTAAAACTGGAAGTCACTTGTTGCTTCTCTGCTCTTATTCACTAAAACTTTCTTTCCTCTTATACACTAAAACTAAATTGAATCAATTTTTCTTTATAACTTTGGCTTTGTAAAGTTTCTTCTTCAAGGTCACAGTATACCCACTTGATAGATACAAAATATATGCATTTGAAATGAGACTACAATTTGTATTAGTGATATTAGCTCGTCTATCAATTACATAATTCTTACTTTACTGTTTTTATGAATTTGGCTGAAATAATTACAAATGAAAGTAGGAAATAATTAAAATTACAGTTATTTCCTGCTTCTTCCATCTTATTCATTTAAACTTAATTGAGTCAATTCTTTTCCAACTTTGAACTTTGTAAAATTTCTTCTTTCATTAGACAAGCTCCAACTTACTTAGATCAGGAGTATTTAATATACTTAATAAGATAAAAAGACACCATTATTTTCAAATGCCTATATTGGTTATAGAATAATGTTAACAATTGCCTCAGTTGGAATAAGTTTTTAAAAATTAATAACATCTTACTTAAGATGAGCATAAGATGAGCAATATTTCAAGAAAACTTGCATTGAATATATTACCAATTGAAAACATTAGCACCCTAGTTTCCAACGGGGGACATACAAGGGGGCAAAACTGGGCAGGGTTACGGGAATGATATGCATAACGGGGCTGGGCCGGATGGGGGTAGGGAAAGCTCTATGGCACGGGGTAGGGAGCAAGTGGGTGGATAGGATATGAAATGGTGGTCTTGGCGCCAAAAGAAGTTATTGAACCAATGAACTAGGGTCCAATCTTTTTGCAGCTACAGCCACTACTTCCGAGCTCTGCTTTTCCGTCAGCCCTCCCTCAGCCACCATTCTCGGTCATCTCATTCCAAAATCATTCGCACGAAATGTTTTTAAGTTCTCCCTTAGAAATCAGTTCAACGAGAGGTGACCGCGACTGACGTGCAATGCATACGTTGCATCCTTGTTTCTGTTCTGATGGAAACAACAGAGGTAAATGAAAATCAAGCAGCAAAGGTAAACCAGGGCGGGGTTTGGGAGCTTTTCAGGGTCGGGGCAGGGTGGAAGCAGAGGGGAACAAAGGGACAGAAATCCAAGGGGCTGTGCTGTACCTTCACTGCAACTGCTACTATAAGCTCCCTTCACTAGATCTGCTGCTCCCAGAGGCGCATGCTAGATTCCGTTGATCATAAAACTTTAGGCATTAACTTTTCCATCAATATCCCAGAATTAAGTGATCTCATGCAAACTATGTCGCAACTGATCACATCCTGGCCAAATCGCGACCATCTCCAATGCGACATTACATCATAAATCAAATTAATGGAACAACAAGAAATTGTCAACACTTTGTATATAAATCATCTGATTCAAAAGCCGGTGTACCAAAAAGAGACCCCCTTTAACCTCTACATTTGTGGAGCTGGATAGGACTGACCATAGTAAGCAGGAGCTTGAGGGGTGCTCGATGTGTATACTTGTGGGTACGATGACATCATTTGAGCTTCTTGGTTACTGCAAATATAGAATAGACTATTGTCATTTCATGATAACCAAAAAAATAGCCTTCCACCAGTGGATAGACATCCTATCATGTCAACTAAGTCAACAACAGACCCAGTGTAATCCCACAAGTGGAAACTGGGGAGGGTAGTATGTACGTATACCTTACCCCTACCTTCAAAAAGGCATGTCAACTAAGTCATTGATCTAAAAATAAACTCTGACAGAGCTAATTATTAAGTCCAATTGAGCATGAGAAAAATATATCATAATCACCTTAGGGTTCAGTGTCAGACTACAACGTTAGCATATCAAAAAATTCGCTTATTTTACTATGACAGATCAAAAATAATAGCAACTTTGTGATAGTAAGATTGTTGGGGCAAGGAAATGATAATTAGTTTTCTGAAGGACAATTAGAAGTGCAGTGATAATGGGATAACAATCAGGTTTTATAACTACCTGTTCATATAAAGTCCATGACCGTGACTATATCCTTGCATCAGAGTAGCAGATGGGTCTGGTCTGCATCAAGCAACATAATAGTTAAGACACCACACAGAAGTCCCAATTATTCATTTAAAAGTCTAAACCAATTACAAGTTATACGGCACATAAAATTACATTTGTTGTTGCAACTGCACTGACTGCTGCAGTTGCATTGACTGTTGCAGGTGCACTGACTGCTGCAGCTGCATTGTCTGCTGTAGCTGCATTGTCTCCTGTAGCTGCTCACCACCAGCTTGTAACATCAACTGGGAATAGACATATTCATCAACTCGTTGCTTAGCAAGGGCGACCTGTCGAAAAGAGAATTAAATTCAAGCATATGCTACAGGACCAGAAATTCTTGATATCCCATCATTCCCCTATTTCACAGGTAAACTAGTGAAAATTACAAGACGCTAGCGGAAGATTTTTACAGTTATTCTAAGATCAAATCCTCCAAGACAGTTTCATTTTAGAAGTGAATGTTAGCGAATCTAGGAATGTACACAACCGCGTATCACAAAAAGATAACTACTAAAATAAGATTACAAGAAGTCAGCATAAACAAACCGAAAGAAGTGAGAAATAAAAATTAAGCTTCACCTGTTGTGCATTACCACCCAGATGGACTTGTCTTTGTTTCTGTTCGCCTTTCCCACCATGTACCTAACATACAAGACCAAAAACATTAAAACATAAAAGCAAGTAGTTCATAACACTCTATTTACCTGAAAGATTAGGACGGGCCATAAAACCATCAGAGTTGAATCTAATAGATCTTACAAGGCTATTTATGCACCTTAATTGATGCTCCAGATTCTGCTCGGATCCTTGAAATATTGGAGCCGCACCTTCCAATCAACCCACCAGCTAATGATTCGGGAACTAACATCGTCAGGTTTACATAATCAGCTGCAAGAGTAGTCGCCAAGGATGACGACGTTATGATAAATATATTAATTTTTTTAATCAAGGTGATAAATATATTGAATTTCATATAGCAGCAAGTGCATCAATCCAAAAGCTCAAAAAATACAACGAGAGAGATTGATTAACCAGAAGATGGATCCACATATGGTTGAGATGGGCGAGAATAGCCATGATTGTATGTTGGGCTGATTGAAATTACTTGTTTAGGGGGGTTATCCCTGTAACAATATAAATTAAGGGATTAAATAGCTTCAGAATCGTCAATCAGACCTAATTAAGCCAAATAAAATTACTAAACCTCCTTTATTAAAAAAAAAAAATATTACTACACCTCAATTGACAGCCGATTTCTACCACAGCTCTCAAGACCGCAGGAATGTCTCCTGATACCTGAATGTAGGAGGCAAAAGGGAAACAAACAAGTTTAAAATGCTAAATCTCTTAAAAGTAGAAACAAGTAAAGGAGATAGGTCCAAGATAAAACACAGATCTCCCTACACAGACAGTTGATATCTCAAATGCCTGACAAAGCCAAACTAACAACAGACTCATTAGCAGATGATCTCCCAGACACAATTTTTTTTGATGAAGTAATTGGCTTCATTAATGGCATCACGAAGATGCAAAATATTACAAGAAGAAGCAAAAGCTACATGGTAGCAATCAAAAGCAAGCTACATAGTAGCGGAAAAATCAGAAACCAACATATTCAAGAGATAAATTCAAGCTAACAAACAAATGAGCAGTAACTAAAGCTATAGACCCTATAGGTCCGTTCAGAACAAGGCAGAAGAGCGCAGAGCCCTGAAAATATGTGATAACTCGAATAGCTGCACCTGCAAATAATGCTACCCGAAGGGTAACTCTTCTTTTACAAGGTAAAAAACTTTATTGATGATGGGAAAATACCCTTATACAAGTAGAACATTAAAAATAGACCATCTACATCATTATATTGTTTTCTGCAAAAGAGACCCAATCTTCCACGCATATTGTTTAACATTTGACTGCTAAATACTAAAATATCCACATCAGAAAAGTATAGTTAATACGAAATCGATCAGACAGTAGTTTGTCGAAAAGATCAGTATACTCGATGAGCGAAACATAGACATGCAAAGATTTTAAGAAATGAAGATCTTCATTTGCCTCACTGCTGGCCAATAATACCAACTTCTCACCTGTACTACACGATCAGACTCATGAGCAGATGCACACAATGGCAACTGATGTTGAGCAAGAACTGTGATAGCAGCTCCAGAAGAATTCCTCAAAGTTTCAATATTTTGACCAGACACTCCTATCAAACCACCTGCCTGAGAACCAGCAATCAAGAACCTTATTGTGTTTGCTGCCACATGGCCAGCACCAACTTTCTGTGCATCAATGTTGCCATCATCATCCTATCATGGAGAGAACAATAGTGCAAGGATCAGTTCCACTCTGGCAAATCTCTCATGGGTTAACCTTAAAAAGCAAGCAGAATCACACATAGAAACTGTGACACCATTGCTCAAGAAGATGATGATTCAATTTATTCTAATAAAAGGGAACGGAAAAACCTAGAAAACTAGTATAACTGTAAGATCCAGGAGTATATCATATAGTAGTACATAATCACAACCTCTCAAAACCATTGGTTGCCCAAGATCCCCCCCCCTC
>NW_017672790.1:36850-45197 GCF_001879085.1 Nicotiana attenuata | reverse complement strand
ACACCCCCCCCCCACCACCCAAAAGAAAAAGGAAAGGAGGAATCGCCAAAAATATAGTCCGAAAATAGTTTTCGTTTTTGAGAAAGAGTCCAGAAATTGCTGTTGATCCGATTCTTTTTTTTTTTTTTGAAATCAAGTTGTACATCTGAAGATTTTTGCAGCAATTAAGGTAAAACTGGAAATAACTGAGGAATGAGAACCCAAAATCTGCCATTATGCCTCCGAAAACAGACAAAAAGGCTTCTGTTTTTGCACCAGATGATTGACAGACATAAGGTCATATGATGAAATGTGCATTCTCAAAAAAGGATCAAATGATAGGAAGACTGACGAGAAAATGCTGTATAAGACATTTCTTGCTAATATAAACAAGAAAACGTTCAAAGTAAATGACTTGCTATGTTTTCACTCATAAGATATGTACCTTTAAAATAAGTGACACAATTTGATGAAGGGCATTCTCTGCGTCACTAAACATATCGTCATTGTCTTTCGAGCTAATGATGATTACTCGCTCTTCATGGCGCTGCAAATATCAAATCCAGAAGTAAGTTCCATGTGCTTGGTCTCAAATCAATTGACATTGAGTGAAAAAGAGAACCAACTCAACTAAACATTCCTAACTACGAAAACGACCAACAAGGGTGTGACCTAGTGGTCAATGAAGTGGGAGGAGAACCATGAGGTCTCAGGTTCAAACCCCAGCAGAAGCAAAAAACACTTGGTGATTTCTTCCATTCTGTCCAAGCCTTGGTGGGCAGAATTACCTGGTACTTGTACTGGTCATGACACCACCGTCATTTCATATTAAAGCCACGGAAAACGACGAACAAAACCAAATGAGGCCAATCAAGAAGCCAGCAAACCCAATCTCTCAATTGAACAAAGTCCTTTTCAGTTTTCCTCAATTAGATTCTAGCAGTTCCTAATATTCCTGAGCAAAAACTTGCAAGACAAAGAATCTCTACTTTACACCTATATGTCATTTTCAAGCTTGCTGTTAATTTCAACAACGTTCAATCGATTTCTAACAGTTCGAAAATTTTCCACATATACAATTGCCAAATATTGCCCTACTTTACCCTAGAGAACTAGTTTCGACCTTCAGAACTTCACAAACAATATAACAAAATCAATAACTAAAAAAAATTGCATTAACTCACAGCGATGGCATCAGCAATTTTAACAGTAGCTTTAGTTTCTTCACGAATCTTCTGTATACGATGCCCTACTTTACCAATAACTTTCCCGATCTGTCTTGACGGTACAACTATACGGTACACTACATCTTGGGCAACCTTAACCCGCTTCTTCAGCGGCGGGTCAGCGTCAGCCGACGACCCTGCCTCGTCCGTCGCGGTGGTGTATTCCTCCCGTGGACGTTTAGCGGTGGCCGACCGATTGGGATCTTCATTGGAGGGTTGAGAAAGGACGGCGGCAGCTGGAGGTGGAGCTCCCGGAGGTGGAGGGTTAGAGGTAAGGTTAGGGTTTAGGGAGGGTTCGATTTGGTGAGAATGAGCCATTGAATTTGGGGGATAATAGGACATCAAGGGGAAAAGTAAAGAAAGAGGGAGGGGAATGAAAGATAAACGTATGACAGAGTTACTTTTTTTAATAAAGTGTTTTGAGTTTGTTAATATTACTTCTGTGACCTTAATATATGCTCTATTGCTCCTTTGCATCACAATTACTCAAAGTTGGATTTTGGAAGGAATTTTTACTCCTATAGCAAAGGTTGATACCTTATTTATTTTAAATAAATATCTTTTTAAAAAATTATATTCCATAGATATTTTTTGATTGTTATAGCCAAATATCTATTTATGGTCACCTTCTACCCTTAAGTCATAAAATACGCTTTGTATTATTTTTCTCTCTCATTCTTTCAGATTTTTCTCCACCCTCTCTCTCTCTCAACGCCAGTCTTTCTCCATGAATACAACCACAATTCTCCACTGATTCATCTCCATTGTCTCGGAAAATTTTCATTTGAGTGATCATCGATGGCGGAGAATGACAGAGAGGGGCAAAACCACCCATTGAATTCACTGTTCATCTTCCTTCCTCAATTCGTCATTGAAGGCTTGAAGGCTTTGAAGGATATAAGTTTATGTGATATCCTTAATTCGTCTTTATCAATCAATTAGAATGACATAGAGGGGCAAAACCACCCATTGAATTCACTGTTCCTCTTCTTTCCTCAATTCGTCATTGAAGGCTTGAAGGCTTTGAAGGATATAAGTTTCTGTGATATCCTTAATTCGTCTTTATCAATCAATTCGTCATTAAAGGATATAAATTTCTGTGATTTCTACATCTTCTAAGATATGGCATTGAACGCTTTGACGTTGTTTTTTACCATTGAAGGCACCATCGCCGGACCAAGGCGGCGCGTTTTCACTGTGTCACGACCCAAAATCCACTAAGGGTCGTGGTGGCGCCGGACACCTCTGTCAGGCCAGCCAACTAGATTATCAATTAATTCCTCTTTTAATACTTTTGAAAATCTAAGGTTTTTTCTTTCATTTTCATAAATAAAAGTTCACTACTTGAATTCAAATTTAAATAATAACAACTAGTACAAATCCGTTGAAACCCATCCCAGAAACCCGGTGTCACAAGTACATGAGCAACTATCGATAAGGAAAGTAAAATACAATATCTGTCCGAAATACAGTGGACGGGGAATAAATAATAAAATGCTGAAAGGAACTACACTGGTTGCGGGTCGTCTCGAACAATGCAACTCACCTAGTCCCAGAGTCGTCCGTGCTGCTACGCCCAATAGGCTGCTAGAGGTATATATACCTGTGCAACAAAAATGCACAGAAGTGTAGTATGAGTACGTAATCAACTTGTACTCAGTGAGTATCCCGCTTAATCCCGAAGGGGTAGAGACGAGATGGCCAACTCCGACACTCACTAGAGGTCAATTAGCAATGTTCTATAAGTGCGAGGAAAATCATGGATTTATATAGAAGTTCTAATTGTGAAGCCAGAAAACAGGTAAACACCTTCAACAATAAAATCAAGGGCTTCCAAAGTCTATTCTTTATTATCTTATCAGTTTATATCAAGCCACGTAGGGCCAATTACACATTTAAAATTTTCAAGTAACAGATAAACACCCGCAATTCATGCCGAGGTCGACGGCCCGCTCCAACAGAAATGTAAATTGTGCACTGTCGAGAGCGGCACGAACCATAGATGCATCTATTCTCACGGAGGCGTTCGGCCCGTTCCATAAATAAACACATATCCTGCTCGCGAATCATCCATGCGACGCAGGCACACATAAAATACATGCTCAAGTAGGAAATTAAGAGTTTTTCTAGGATAATCACCCAAATAGACAAGTTTCTCCTTTCTTAACATTTCAGGGAAAATTAATATTAAATCTCTTTTTAAATTCCTCTACCAATTCAAGGTGATTTATACAATTCCACTATGAATGGGTTCACAGTAATCCAAGTATAACATGCGTTTTGGGTTCTAGACTACCCGGGCAATAGCATAATAGTAGCTACGCACGGACTCTCGTCACCTCGTGCTACGTAGCCTCCACAAATAGGAGAACATAATCAATTTAACTCACCTATGGGGTAGTTTCCCCCTCACAAGATTAGAAAGGAGACTCACCTCGCTCCGAAGGCTCATAACCGGCATTCTACATCCTTCTGAAGGCTTGAACCAACGCACAATGCACCAAAACTAGCCAATGATCATACAAATCCATTAATGTATGCTCAACTATACTTTACAACTCAATTTATAACAATTCCTAACCCCGAACGAAAAGTTGACCAAAATGCCCTCGGGCCCACGTGCCCGGAATCCGAAATTTTCGAAGATAAAGGTCACCCATAACCTGAGGAACTCAAACTATATAACTTTTCTCCTAATTCCCATACTCAAAACTCGTAGNACCCAATTCATAAGCGGTGGGACTCTCCCACTTAGCTTGAAGCCATCATTACACAACTCTGGAGTTCACCATCATTCTTAATCTCTTGTTGACATAACCTTGTGCAATCGACCGCCCGCCCTCTCGGTATCTTGCCGTAGGAACCCAACTTAATACTCTAAATCATTAACACTATTCACACAACAATTCCCTTCGCTGCATATCCAGTAGAACTCTTCGCAGAAGCCTCGCCAACCACGCGACTGCTAACTTGCTCACCGGAATACCCTACCTGTTGAAATCACTCCCCGGCATCTTCCAATGCTGCTGCATGGGGTACCATCACTACGACTTCAATAACCCATCCCGAGTCCGAGCTTACTCCCCAGCTGCACGAGTCCATTCACCCCCTCGTGGACATCAACCAAATGTGCGGCGACGTCCTTTCACTTCAAAATCATGCTACCTCTTCCTTCATTTCAACCGCTCCTTTCTGTCATATCCAATCTCCTGCCGCATAACAACACCATGCTTCGAATTAGTCTACCGATTTCTATTGCCCGTCGTTAAAATCCCGGATTCTTCCAAATTATCCGTAGGCGCGTAGTCATCCTACTACTAGGCCCTATACGGCCCCGCCACTCTCCCACTTTGGGCAAACTCATTCCTTTAATCAACTGTTCGGCCTGCGCTCCCTAAGCCTAGCCTTTTAGAATTTTAAAACTCCTCCTGACACTTACCACGTGTCCTCCTCATCTTTTGCTGCTGAATTATTGCCTTGATAAAATTTATCTTCATAGAACTTAAATCCCCAATTTGCTACTAACCCCAAACTTTTCCGAAGGTCATCTTCCTTGAGCTGCCACATTTGAAATACTGATTCAATCCAAAACCACGGCACCCTGCGATATCTGATAGTTGCATCTCCGATACTGTTTCACAATATCTTGCCCCAAGGGCAAATCATAGAAGATCATAACACCGATAAACTTAATACGTCCAATTAGGACAACAGCACCCCCATATAGAGGAGAACTCCGCCACACTGGCAATTACCATGTTTCATTACTTCTACTAGTCCACATCTGACCATTCTTAGTTCGATTGACTTTCCCCTGCCGGGAATAAAATACTGAACCCCTTTGATTACACACTGAGTAAACCTCCCTTCAATTCATTCACTGCCCCGACACGCGGGCAAACACCCTGCCATCACAACAACACTGCGGAATAATCGCTCATAAGCATTATGGCAACCTGTGCCTAGCCTCAAGGCTCTTAGAAGTTATGTTACTGAGCTGAACACTAGAATATCCTTCCATAAGGCGACTATAATAGTCCAATCAACTATACCGGGAGAATCATAGTGCCATTACGATCCTTCAATTTTTGATTTATAACATGCGCTCGCGTCGCGTAAGATTGAGTGGAAAGGAATCAAAGGCATAAGCCTCAAAGGAATCGAACCGCACGATAAGGAAATCAAGAAGGGAAGTACTCCTAACAGTCCTGCATCCTCCCGAGGATAAGTACAGACGTCTCCGTACCGATCCGCAAGACTCTAGTAGACTTGCTCATGACTCGTGAGACCGACGGGAACCTAGTGCTGTGATACCATGTTGTTACGACCCAAATCCTCTACGAGTCGTAATGGCGCCGGACACCGCTGTCAGGCTAGCCAACTAAATTACCACTTACTTCCTCTTTTAACACTTTTGAAAATATAAGGTTTTTCTTTCCATTTTACATAAAATAAGATCATTGCTTGAATTCAAATTTAAATAATAGTAATTAGTACAAGGATTTACTGAAACCATCCCAGAAACCCGAGTCACAAGTGCATGAGCAACTACTGATAACGACATAAAATACAACACTACATCCGTCCGAAATACAATGGACAGAAAAAGAAATACAGTTACTAGAAAGGGACTTTAAAGAGCAACGGGTCGCCTCGCATACTGCAACTCACCTAGTCCCCGAATCATCCGTGCTGCTGCGCCCAGTAGGCCGCTAAAGTATCATGTACCTGTGCAACAAAAATGCACAGAAGTGTAGTATGAGTACGTAATCAACGTGTACTCAGTAAGTATCCCGCCTAATCCCGAAGGGGTAGAGACGAGATGGCCAACTTTGACACTCGCTAGAGGTCAATAAAAAATATTCTGTAAGTGCGAGAATAATCATGGATTTATATAGAAGTTCTAATTGTGAAGCCAGAAAACAGGTAAACACCTTCAACAATAAAATCAAGGGCTTCCAAAGTCTGTTCTTTATTATCTTATCAGTTTATATCAAGCTGCGTAGGGCCAATTCCACATTTACAAGTTTAGAGTAACAGATAAACATGCGCAAATCACACCGAGGCGACGACCCGCTCCAACAGGAATGTAAACTGTGCACTGCCGAGGGTCGAGCGGCAAGAACCATAGATGCATCTATTCTCACCGAGGCGTTCGGCCCGTTCCATAAATAAACACATATCCTGCTCGCGAATCATCCATGCGACGCAGGCACACATAAAATACATGCTCAAGTAGGAAATTAAGAGTTTATCGAGGATAATCACCCAAATAGACAAGTTTCTCCTTTCTTAACATTTCAGGGAAAATTAATATTAAATCTCTTTTTAAATTCCTTTACCAATTCAAGGTTATTTATACAATTCCACTATGAGTGGGTTCACAGTAATCCAAGTATAACATGCTTTTTGGGTTCTAGACTACCCGGGCAATAGCATAATAGTAGCTACGCACGGACTCTCGTCACCTCGTGTGTACGTAGCCCCCACAAATAGGAGCACATAATCAATTTAACTCACCTATGGGGTAGTTTCCCCCTCACAAGATTAGAAAGGAGACTCGCCTCGCTCAGAAGGCTCATAACCGGCATTCTACATCCTTCCGAAGGCTTGAATCAACGCACAATGCACCAAAACTAGCCAATGATCATACAAATCCATTAATGTATGCTCAACTATACTTTACAACTCAATTTATAACAATTCCTAACCCCGAACGAAAAGTTGACCAAAATACCCTCGGGCCCACGTGCCCGGAATCCGAAATTATTCGAAGATAAAGGTTACCCATAACCTGAGGAACTCAAATATATAATTTTCTCCTAATTCCATACTCAAAATCGTGGCTAAAATCCAAGGTTTATAATTTTCTAGGTTTCCAACCAAAACCCCAATATTTACACTAATTTTTCATGCCTAATCCATACATAATCAATGTATTTAGCTCATAATAGGTGGGAATAACTTACCTCAACATGGTTGATGAAGATCCTCCTTTGAACCCTCCAAAAATCGCCAAATGAAGTGAAGGAAATGGGTGAAATGAGCAAAATCCGACATTTAAAATAACCCTTCTGCCTACAGCCATTTTCGCTTCTGCAGGCCATCTTCGCTTCTGCGAAAACCGCTTCAGCGAAAAACGACCCGCTTTTGCGGTCCCTGGGCTCCAGCCCATCTTTGTTTCAGCGGACACAAAACCGCATCAGCGGTTCCGCTTAAGCGGTCCAATAGCCGCTTCTGCGCCCACTTGGGCCTGACCCCCTTTCCGCTTATGAGGAATATACGCCGCTTATGCGGCTCCTCCTCATGCCCACCTTTTCGCTTCTGCGTCCTCTTCTCCGCTTCTGCGGGGCCGTTTCTACGGTCCCATTTCCGCAGAAGCGGAAATACCAGATACCAGGTGCTTCAGCATTTCTTCAAAATCAGTTTTTGATCCGTTAACCAACCGGAATTCACCCGAGGCCCCCGGGACCCCAACCAAACATGCCGACCAATCCCAAAACACAATACGGACTTGCTCGAGGCCTCAAACCACATCAAACAACGCATAAAACCATGAATTACATCCCGATCCAAGCTTTATGAACTTTGAACTTTCCAACTTCTATTTTCGATGTTTAAACCTATCAAATCACGCTCGATTGACCTCAAATTTTGCACGCAAATCATATTTGACATTATGGACCTACTCCAACTTCCGGAATTCGATTACGACCCCGATATCAAAAAGTCAACCCCCCGGTCAAACTCTTCAAAAACCCCCAAATTTCTATCTTTAGCCAAATGGCTCCAAAATGGTCCACGGACCTTCGAATTCACTTCCGATCGCGCTCCCAACTCCCGAATCACCATACAGAGCTACTCCCAGTCTCGGAATTCCAAACGGACATTGATAACACCAGAATGCACTTCAAGCCAAACTTAAGAAATTTCTTCCAAAATGCTAACTTCCACAATAGACGCCAAAACGCTCCCGGGTTATCCAAAACCCGCACCGGGCATACGCCCAAGTCCGAAATCATCATACAAACCTGCTGGAACCTTCAGATCCCGATTCCGAGGTCGTTTACTCAAAATTCCAATCCTAGATCATTCTTTCAACTTTAAGCTTCCGAAATGAGAATTCTCTTCCCAAATCAACT
>NW_017672790.1:32837-36807 GCF_001879085.1 Nicotiana attenuata | reverse complement strand
GCCACAAATCATACACATAACTTGATCATGCGGAATGAACTGATCACTGGCCCCAATATGCCAATTCAACTATGACTAGCCAATCTACCTTCTTCCAATTTATCCTTGCTTGCCTTAGAAATAATACTAACTCCATTCAACACATAACATACTCCATCTACACTCACCCCGAGTGACCTTGAATCACGAGACCATGCTGTCTCAAATCTCACGAACCATTTCATACCTCCCAATTGCTACATCACAAGCCAACCATCACGGAACATTCTGTGCCTCTTCTCATAAGCTGCTTTCCAAGCTTGATTCTTAGCCGTACCTATCGGCTCGAAATCGTAGGCATCATATCTTAACTTCTGAATTCACTAGGACCTTTATTGAGAGCCACCCGCTCCGACTGGTTCCCGAACATAATCTACTCCATAAATCTTATAACACACGAATACCCTCTCGACGAAGCGCCCGGCGAAACCATTTCCTCTGAAACTTGCCTCTATACAAGGCATAAATCCTGAATCCTTTCCCAAGTTCGATCATGAGCCAATAGGGCCAACGATAGCCCACCTTTAATACTTCCTTTGCTCAAATTGCCACAAATGGTCTTTCCCCATAGCTGAAATAGCCTATCAAGATATTAATAACTGGAAACCTCACAAATAGCTAATCACGCAACCCAATTCATAAGCGGTGGGACTCTCCCACTTAGCTTGAAACCATCATTACACAACTTTGGAGTTCACCATCATTCTTAATCTCTGGTTGACATAACCTTGTGCAATCGACCGCCAGCCCTCTCGATATCTTGCCGTAGGAACCCAACTTAATACTCTAAATCATTAACACTATTCACACAACAATTCCCTTCGCTGCATATCCAGTAGAACTCTTCGCAGAAGCCTCGCCAACCACGCGACTGCTAACCTGCTCACCGGAATACCCCACCTGTCGAAATCACTCCCCGGCATCTTCCAACGCTGCTGCATGGGGTGCCATCACTACGACTTCAATAACCCATCCTGAGTCCGAGCTCACTCTCCAGCTGCACGAGTCCATTCACCCCCTCGTAGACATCAACCAAATGTGCGGCAACGTCCTTTCACTTCAAAATCATGCTACTTCTTCCTTCATTTCAACCGCTCCTTTCTGTCATATCCAATCTCCTGCCGCATAACAACACCATGCTTCGAATTAGTCTATCAACTTCTATTGCCCGTCGTTAAAATCCCGGATTCTTCCAAATTATCCTTAGGCGCGTAGTCATCCTACTACTAGGCCCTATACGGCCCCGCCACTCTCCCACTTTGGGCAAACTCATTCCTTTAATCAACTGTTCGGCCTGCGCTCCCTAAGCCTAGACTTTTATAATTTTAAAACTCCTCCCGCCACATTTGAAATAGTGATTCAATCCAAAACCACCGCACCCTGCGATACCTGATAGTTGCATCTCCGATACTATTTCACAATATCTTGCCCCAGGGGAAAATCATAGAAGATCATAACACCGATAAACTTAATACGTCCAATTAGGACAACAGCACCCCCATATGGAGAAGAACTCCGCCACACTGGCAATTACCACGTTTCATTACTTCCACTAGTCCACATATGACCATTCTTAGTTCGATTGACTTTCCCCTGCCGGGAATAAAATACTGAACCCCTTTGATTACACACTGAGTAAACCTCACTTCAATTCATTCACTGCCCCGACACGCGGGCAAACACCCTACCATCACAACAATACTGCGGAATAATCGCTCATAAGCATTATGGCAACCTGTGCCTAGCCTCAAGGCTCTTGGAAGTTCTGTTACTGAGCTGAACACTAGAATATCCTTCCATAAGGCAACTATAATAGTCCAATCAACTATACCGGGAGAATCATCCCGCACCACATTTGTAGTGCCATTACGATCCTTCAATTTTCGATTTATAACAGGCGCTCGCGTCGCGTAAGATTGAGTGGAAAGGAATCAAAGGCATAAGCCTAAATGGAATCGAACCGCACGATAAGGAAATCAAGAAGGGAAGTACTCCTAACAGTCCTGCAGCCTCCCAAGGATAAGTACAGACATCTCCGTACCGATCCGCGAGACTCTACTAGACTTGCTCATGACTCGTGAGACCGACGGGAACCTAGTGCTCTGATACCATGTTGTCACGACCCAAATCCTCTACGGGTCGTGATGGCGCCGGACACCGCTGTCAGGCTAGCCAACTAAATTACCACTTACTTCCTCTTTTAACACTTTTGAAAATCTAAGGTTTTTCTTTTCCGTTTTACATAAAATAAGATCATTGCTTGAATTCAAATTCAAATAATAGTAATTAGTACAAGGATTTACGGAAACCATCCCAGAAACCCGGTGTCACAAGTGCATGAGCCACTACTGATAAAGACATAAAATACAACACTACATCCATCCGGAATACAACGGACAGAAAAGAAATACAGTTACTAGAAAAGGGACTTTAAAGAGCTACGGGTCGCCTCCCATACTGCAACTCACCTAGTCCCCGAATCGTCCGTGCTGCTGCGCCCAGTAGGCCGCTAAAGTATCATGTACCTGTGCAACAAAAATGCACAGAAGTGTAGTATGAGTACGTAATAAACGTGTACTCAGTAAGTATCCCGCCTAATCCCGAAGGGGTAGAGACGAGATGGCCAACTTCGACACTCGCTAGAGGTCAATAAACAATATTCTGTAAGTGCGAGAATAATCGTGGATTTATATAGAAGTTCTAATTGTGAAGCCAGAAAACAGGTAAACACCTTCAACAATAAATCAAGGGCTTCCAAAGTCTATTCTTTATTATCTTATAAGTTTATGTCAAGCCACGTAGGGCCAATTACACATTTAAAATTTTCATGTAACAGATAAACACCCGCAATTCATGCCGAGGTCGACGGCCCGCTCCAACAAAAATGTAAATTGTGCACTGCCGAGGGTCGAGCGGCACGAACCATAGATGCATCTATTCTCACCGAGGCGTTCAGCCCGTTCCATAAATAAACACATATCCTGCTCGCGAATCATCCATGCGACGCAGGCACACATAAAATACATGCTCAATCAGTCAAATAAGAACTTATCGGGGAATATTTATTCAAATGAAACCAATTCTCCTTTAACAATTTAAGAAATGAAGTTTAATCCTTTTAGAAATTTACTTACTAATTCGATGTGAGTTAAACAATTCGAGCTACCAATGGGTTCACAATTAATCCATGTGCAACATGCTTTTGGGTCCTAACTACCCGGACAATAGCATAATAGTAGCTACGCACGGACTCTCGTCACCTCGTGCGTACGTAGCCCCCACAAATAGGAGCACATAATCAATTTAACTCACCTATGGGGTAGTTTCTCCCTCACAAGATTAGAAAGGAGACTCACCTCGCTCGGAAGACTCATAACCGACATTCTACATTCTTCTGAAGGCTTGAACCGACACCCAATGCCCCAAAACTAGCCATTTAACGACAAACTAATGAGAACATGCTCAAATACTCGTTAACATTTCAAATTATAAAAATTCCTAACTCCGCTTAGAGAAATGACCAAAATGCCCTCGGGACCACGTGCCCGGAATCCGAAATTTTTCGAAGATAAAGATTACCCATGACCTTAGGAACTCAAATATGTAATTTTCTCTTAATTCCATACTCAAAATCGTGGCTAAAATCCAAGATTATAATTTTCTAGGTTTTCAACCAAAACCTCAATATTTACTCTAATTTCCATGCTTAAACCCATATATAATTGATATATTCAATTCAAAAGTGGTGAGGATAACTTACCTCAACATTGACGACAAAACCCTCTCTTGAAGCTCCCCAAAAATCGCCCAAGCCATGAAGAAATGGGAGAAATGAACTCAATCCCACGATTTAAAACAAGGTTCTGCTTCCAGTCATTTCCGCTTCTGCGGAAGCCATGCCGCATCAGCGGTTCCGCTTATGCGGTCCAAA
>NW_017672790.1:19038-32827 GCF_001879085.1 Nicotiana attenuata | reverse complement strand
TATTAAATCTCTTTTTAAATTACCTTTACCAATTCAAGGTGATTTAAACAATTCCACTATCAATGGGTTCACAGTAATCCAAGTATAACATGCTTTTTGGGTTCTAGACTACCCGGACAATAGCATAATAGTAGCTACGCACGGACTCTCGTCACCTCGTGCGTACGTAGCCCCCACAAATAGGAGCACATAATCAATTTAACTCACCTATGGGGTAGTTTCTCCCTCACAAGATTAGAAAGGAGACTCACCTCGCTCGGAAGACTCATAACCGACATTCTACATTCTTCTGAAGGCTTGAACCGACACCCAATGCCCCAAAACTAGCCATTTAACGACAAACTAATGAGAACATGCTCAAATACTCGTTAACATTTCAAATTATAAAAATTCCTAACTCCGCTTAGAGAAATGACCAAAATGCCCTCGGGACCACGTGCCCGGAATCCGAAATTTTTCGAAGATAAAGATTACCCATGACCTTAGGAACTCAAATATGTAATTTTCTCTTAATTCCATACTCAAAATCGTGGCTAAAATCCAAGATTATAATTTTCTAGGTTTTCAACCAAAACCTCAATAATTTACTCTAATTTCCATGCTTAAACCCATATATAATTGATATATTCAATTCAAAAGTGGTGAGGATAACTTACCTCAACATTGACGACAAAACCCTCTCTTGAAGCTCCCCAAAAATCGCCCAAGCCATGAAGAAATGGGAGAAATGAACTCAATCCCACGATTTAAAACAAGGTTCTGCTTCCAGTCATTTCCGCTTCTGCGGAAGCCATGCCGCATCAGCGGTTCCGCTTATGCGGTCCAAAGGCCGCTTCTGCGGCTCCTTCCCATGCCGCCCTTTCTCGCTTCTGCGATGCCCCTTCCGCAGATGCGGTTCCGCTTCTGCGGAATTTCGACCGCATCTGCGGTCCTCAAGCTTTGGACCAAAAACCGCATCTGTGGCTCCCCGTTCGCTTCTGCGGTGCCGCTTCTGCAGTCAACCAACCGCAGAAGCGAAAACACCAGCAACCAGATGCCTTCAGCTCTCTTCCAAATTCCAATTTCGATCCGTTAACCACCCGGAATCCACCCGAGGCCCTCGGGACCCCAACCAATCATACCAACCAGTCCCAAAACACATTACGGACTTGCTCGAGGCCTCAAATCATAACAAACAACGCTAAAACCATGAATTACACCCCGATTCAAGCTTTATGAACTTTGAACTTTCCAACTTCTATTTTCGATGTTTAAACCTATCAAATCACGTCCGATTGACCTCAAATTTTGCACACTAATCATATTTGGCATTACGGACCTACTCCAACTTTCGGAATTGGATCCTGACCCCGATATCAAAAAGTCAACCTCCGGTCAAACTTCCCAAAAACCTTCAAATTTCTATCTTTAGCCAAATGGCTTCAAATTGACCTACGGACCTCCGAATTCACTTCCGATCGTGCTCCCAACTCTAGAATCACCATACGGAGCTATTCCCAGACTCGGAATCCCAAACGGACATCGATAACACTGAAATGCACTTCAAGCCAAACTTAAGAAATTCCTTCTAAAATGCTAACTTCCACATTAGGCGCCAAAACGCTCCCTGGTTATCCAAAACCCGACCCGGGCATACGCCCTAGTCCGAAATTATCATACGAACCTGCTGGAACCTTCAGATCCCGATTTCGAGGTCGTTTACTCAAAATTCCAATCCTAGTTCATTCTTTCAACTTTAAGCTTCCGAAATGAGGATTCTCTTCCCAAATCAACTCCGAACTTCCCGAAATTCAATTCCGACCACGCGTACAAGTCATAATACCGGAAATGAAGCTGTTCATGGCCTCCGACTGCTGAACGGAGCGCTAGCACGCGAAGCGACCGGTCGGGTCGTTACACACTGCCGGCTTCCGGTGAACGGCGGATTGGCCAGAAATTAGGGTTTGTTCTTGAACAAAGACGACAGAGTTTGGGGCTGAGCAACTTGATTTTTTGTTAATATATTTCAATGTATTTTCATGTATTTCATTGTATTCATTGTCTTTTTTTTCATTGTAATTCAATGTATTTCGTTGTATTCCATGTATTTCATTGTATTCACTGTCTTTTTTTCATTGCATTTTCAAAGTATCCCGTTGTATTCTATGTATTTCATTGTATTTACTGTCTCGCTATATGCCATGAATGTATTCATATATTTTTTTTAATTAATATTATTTATGTATTCAGATGTATTATATAATTTCTCTGAAGATTGCTATGTTTTTGGTGTATTTTTCGGTTGAGAATCTTTTTTATAACTGAAAATACAAAATTTGTGTGTTATAATTGAGTTTGTTGAGTTATATTAGGAGTCTATTATGTTAATTGATTCACTTTCCGTTTTAAAAACAGTGTAATCCCCTATTTCACGCCGTGAATACAGTCGAATACAATAATCTGTCCAGCTGTAATCCCATGTTTCACTCCATGAATACAGTCGAATACACTCGAATATAACAACTGATTAGCTGGACTTCCCCGATTCACGCCTATTTTTGCTACTGTATTCATGAATACAATAGCTTAAATACATCAAATACATCTTATAACCACAGAAAAGGTATCTATAATCCGTAATATAGCTAATGGTATCTATAGATGGCTAATTACTACTAAAAGATAGTGCTTTATGAAAATTTCTCATTTTGGAACAAGTAATTTACATGAAAGATATAAAACTTTATTTTAAAGAATAAATACTTATGACAAAAGAAAGTTACAAGTAGTATTTTCCAATGAATGAACGTTGCATTTTTTGTCCATGCTCATGAGAGCTTAGCTAACGTTTGGACGTATATGTGGTTGAAACTTGGAAAAAATTAATTTTTGAAGATGAGATGAAAAATAGTTTTTGAAAGTTAAAATTGTATTTAGACATACATTTTACTTGAAAAGAATTTAAAATTTTGTGAGTAGAAAACCTCATAACTTCAAAAACTATTTTACAGTTGTTTTGGGATTTGAAAATTTTATTTTCAAATCTGTCAAAAATAGTTTAAATCTATAAACAAATAGATTTTAAAAATAAAATTTTAGAAAAAACTCCCAAATTTTATGGACAAACGGGAGCTTAGTATTCAATTGTTATCCACTCATAATATTTGTTGATATGATCTTTCATCACTACTCTCTTCATTCGGGTATACAATCATCATCGTGCAATCATCAATTCAACCACTAAATATTGTAGTACTTAATATCAAAGGATTCAATAATGTAAGGCCTCGTGAAATTTTACATAAAATCGGGGTTTCGTGGTCTAGAGGTAGACTTACCGCGCTATGGACTTTTTGGGTTGAACAGAGCATTGGGGAGTTGAAGAAAAGTATTGGCAGTGCAGGGCCTTTTCTACGGTCCATTATGCGATCGCAGATCTACCGCGGAATGAAGCAGAAACTTGAGCTAATTTTAGGACCATTATTCGGTCCATTATGCGGCCGCATAATCGTTCCTCGGGTCGCACATTCATCGCAGAATCCAGCATGAGAAATTTTAGAAGGAGGTTCTGGCGGTCCTTTCTGCGACCGTAGATTTGGTTTGTGGACTGCAAACCTGTCGTAGAGTGAAGCAGAAACACGCAGTTCTGGAGGACCATTATGCGGTTGATGATAGGCTATAATTACGTAATTTAGTCTCTTATTACACTCAAATTTACTGCACTTTAGTTGAGTTTGCATTTTAATCGTTAGTGTTTTGCACTAATTGTGTGTTTTATGCCTTGTAGGGGTGATTCCGAGCTATATAGATGCTATGGAATGAATTCAAGTGATTTGGAGCTTTGAAGTTTGAGTAAAAGCTCAAGGAATTAAGTCGGGATCGTATTAGGGGATCAACAGATGATAGAGCAACAAAATGAAGAATCGAGTAGGTATATTGCGTACTATCTAGTAAAATGCACATAACTTTTTGCTCATAACTCCATTTGGTCTCCACAATATATGGTTGGAAATATAACTCAAAGGGCTACAACTTTCATGTTTTACGTTTTTCCAAATTCCAAAGGGAACAGGGTGAAATCATAGCTAGAAGGATTTCGATAATTGGGGAAATCATAACTCTAGACCTCCTTAATTTAGTCTCC
Organism: Nicotiana attenuata; assembly: GCF_001879085.1. NCBI lineage: Eukaryota > Viridiplantae > Streptophyta > Magnoliopsida > Solanales > Solanaceae > Nicotiana > Nicotiana attenuata. The sequence continues at coordinate 28,704 of NW_017672790.1, read as the reverse complement.
AACCCATTGTCTCGTTAGTTGATAATTTTCCGCTTTGTAGTATTTGCTAGTTAACTAGTTAGAAATATAAATCTCAATCTTTATAATTTAGGAAATTGTTCAAACTTGTCTTCTTAGTGATATTAAACAGATATAGCTAAGCCTTAATTCTCTGTGGGATTCGACTCCGGACTTTTAGACCGGATTATATTTGCAGTGACCGCTTATCCTTTTTAGGATTAGAGTTGGGCGTGATCAGTGGTCCATAAAATGGACCGCAGAAGTGTTATGCGGTCGCATATGCGACCGCAGAATCGCATCGGGGCTCCATTTTTTCTGATTTTGTAACCCAACCTTATTTCGATATATAGTCATCGAAAACCATTTGTAAGGTAAAAACTTGATATTTTGAGAGAGGGGAGGTGCTCTAGAGTGAATGGGGGTTCCTAAACTAATTGTTTACCAATCCTTGCTCAAGTCTTGAAGAATTCACAAGAAAAAGTCACAAGGTCTTCATCCAAGAGATAATGTTCCATACCTTAATCTTCAATTTTGAGTTTGGGTAGAAGATGGTTAGTGGGGAGTGCGATTCTTAGGTGTGGGGGTATTATCTATTCATGCATGTACCAACAAAGTTGTAGGAAGGTTGTTGAGCTAAAAAGGGTAGATATTGGGTTGGGGATGAAGGAATCCACCATAAGAGGACCTTGAAACCTTAATGCATGCCTAGTGTTTGATATTATGCTCAAATTAGCCGGAACCATGAACTCCTTCCTAATTTGTGTTCAATTTTGCTATATCTCTAAATAGATCGAAGTTGCTAAGATTTTTGGAATATTGTAGTAACTTAAGGAAAGCTCAAGGCGAGGTATGTTGGCTAAACTCCTCTTTTGGAATTGAACCCCACAATGTCCTTTTAAGTCCCGAGTTGCTCATTATAAATTGATTATTCCAAATAAGCCTTGTGTCAAAAGATATATGTGTTCAACATGTATTCCAGATGTTCTGGTTATGTTGTGTTGCTATTTGAGAAAGTGATTTAAGTCTGGATTGTGTGTTAATATGTTATGACTTAAAACGTGATTCTAATGAAAACTATCATGTCGAATTGTGTAAGAAATCACATGTGCCTAAGATCATTATTTGCTCAAATGTGTACTTAGAGTCTTGGAATAAATTGTTTGTTGTTGACGGACCGTAATGATGTTTGAAAGTGAAACAATATGCATGAAATATGAAATACGGCTAACGTGCCAAGAATGATATTACATTTGGGGCCATTAGTGCCAATGAAACAAAGATGAATGTAAAAGATGTTGAAATGAGTTGTGAATGCTCTTAATAATAAACAACTTGGGAGTATCGTTAGTCACCGAGTAAGGGTAGGTTGAATTGGCCTGACCCCGAAGCTACATGGTGGTGATTGTGCCTGAAATTGTGATCGAAATAATGATTGAAACTGTGATAGTGATTGATGTCTCTGGGTGAGACGACCTTTCCGATCGAGCCGTGATCGGACTCCATGCTAAAATCACGGTGGTATATCAGTGCTAAGATCTCCCAACCTAAAATAATGAAAATTGACTTGACACTTATCTTGCTCCTAACTTGATGTTTTAGTATTGTCCGAGGCTTCCATTGATTTATGACCGTTCTTCATTGTATTGTTACCTGGTCCAATGAGAGGGTGTTTAGTTATACATACTAGTACTATTCCATATGTACTAATATCTCTTTTGCCGGTGGCGTTGCATCTTTAATAGATGCAGGTGGTTCCGCAACAGGTGGCATTGATCATTGATAGCAGCACACCCTCTTCTCAGCAAATTAGTTCATTCGGGTTCGTGTATCTTTTGTCCCACATATTTGTTTTGAGGTATAGCCAGGGCCTTATTGCTGATATTATCATAGTATTCTTTGTATTCATATAGGCTCCGTAGACACAATATGGGTTGTATATGGGAGTTGGAAAAGTCAAACTAGCCTTGTTATTTTTGAATCACTTGTTTCACTTCAACTATGAATGTGTATGTATTTTGAGACTATAAAACGAAGTAACCAAGGATAATGGAATTAGTGTGTTTGTGAATCCCCTTGGAGTTAATTTATGAAATTTGTCCTCTCTATTTATGGGTGAGTTGGGAAGAAGGCAATCCTGCAGGCTTGCTCGATCGGGTTATCTCGGTTGAGCACCGGTCGCGCTCCCCGAGGTTGAGGCGTGACAAATAAGTATTTTATATTTTATCAACAAAAAAAAATGATATTTCGAAGTATAAGAGTCAAAATATATACACACTTTAAACTAAAGGAGTATATTATTATTATTTTAAATATTTAAAATAAAATCTACATAAAAGTATCAAATTCATCATATTTTATAGTTAAAACACCAAGAAAATATTCTTAAGAAAATATTTTTTAAAAAACAAAAAACTACTCGACTCAAATAGTGCATAGGGAAAAGAAATGTTTGGACCCAATATACAAAATCTATAGTACAGGGACGAAATTGCACCTTTTTCAACTGTTCCAAAAGGACTTTCAAACCCACAGCGATGCCCTTGTGCAGCAGCAAGAAAAGCCGACAAACCCATCGGAAAGTGATCCCAATGTCCTCCGACAACTCTCGCCGGAAGTAAACATTTTCCGACAGAGTCTCTACACCCTGCTAAAACCCCAACTTCAGAAATGCTCTCCCGTTTTAAAACCCCAACACTTCAATCCCTTTGTGTCACTCTCAAGCTTAAACTTTTCTCCACAAACACCAAAAACACACACCAAAAGCTTCCAACATTTCCAACACTATACAAAATTCCAGCAAAATATAGGCCTCAAGCCATTTTACAAGCTCAAGAAGTACTCACTGATTACTTCCATAACACTAGATCCTTACCCTTCACTTTTGCTGAATACATTGGTAAAAACTCGAGATTTTCCCTTTTGGGTCTTGTTTCTAAAGTCCCTTTTTCTCGTACTTGCTTTCCCAATTCCATTCAGCGGTTTTTAAGGTACCATCCCATTAATGAATTTGAGTTTTTCTTTGAAAGCATTGGTATAAATCATGTAGATATTAGCCCTATGTTGCATACGAACAAATGCTTCTTGTCTGAAGATTCTAAGGTTTTTGATGCTACTTGTGCTCTTGCTTGTTTTGGTTTCCCTTGGAATAAATTGGGTATTTTGTACAAAGGGCAAGTTTCTATTTTCAGTAAAGAGCCTTGTGAATTGAGATATAGGCTTTCACTTTTTGAACAATATGGGTTTGGTAATGTTGCTGTTATTGGTATTTGCTTAGCTTTCCCGCACGTGTTGGGTGGGACTAGTGGTTTCCTTGACGAAATTGATATGCTTTTTGATGATTTGAAAAGGGTGTTTCTTGATTTTGATCTTGCTAGTGATGTAGAGGGAAATGTGGATGCTTGGTTTGAGATTTGTAGGAAAGTTGCAATTTTTTATGAATTGGGTTGTGAGAAAGGGAAGATTGGTGAATTGATGGGAAGAAATAAAAGCATTTTTGTTGATTATTCTGAAGAGGTTTTGGCGCAAAAGATTGGGTTTTTCTGTAGACTGGGTGTGAGAAAAGCTGAGGTTGGACTTTTGGTTCTGTTGAAGCCTGAGATTCTGAGTTTTGATTTAGAAGATCGTGTGATTTCGACAGTAGGATTTTTGAAACATTTCGGGATGGGTGTAAATAAATTAAAATTGACTGCCCAAACATATCAATACGTTATGGGCAGAAATAGAATAGCTAACGTACCTCATGTTTTGAGATCGTTGGATCTAAGTGAGTGGTTCTTTGACAGACTAAAAAATGGTGGTCATGGTCTGTTAGGTAGCTATGTTATTGGCAGTGTTGAAGACTTTGACGAAGATTATGCAGAACAATTGCAGAAAATTCAGGCATCCAGAACACCTGTTTATACCCGTCGAAAATTAAGTTTCTTGCATGGGATTGGCTTTGGAGAAAACAAGCTCACAATGAAAGTATTGTCTCAGTTGCATGGTCCGGGTGTTGAGTTACAGGAACGGTTTGATTGCCTACTTTGTGGTGGAGTTAACTTTTCGACACTCTGCAGAATGCTTTCAGTGTCGCCAAAGATTCTGAACCAGAAAGCTCAAATTCTTGAGCAAAAAATAAAATTTCTTTTCCTGGATATGGGGTTATCTCAGGATGAGCTTTGTGCTTTTCCAGCCTGTTTATGTTATGACTTGGAGAAGAGGATAATGCCCCGTTGCCAATTCCATAGGTGGCTTAGAGAACAGGATTGGTGTCCGTATGAATATTCTCTTGCAAGCATTGTTGCCACTAGTGATAAAATGTTTATGGATCGTATCTCTGACATTCATCCAGATGCCCCTAAAAAGTGGTTTGACTGTTTCTTGAAGGAAAAACACTCCACAGTTGCAAAGGTACATTAGAGCTCTAATTGTTTGCCAATTTTTAGATGATTATAAAGTGAAGATTTTGACTTGTACATTCTGCTTATTTTATGCTTTGGATAGCTCATTGTGAGATTGTAAGCAATTACGTGGCTTGTGAACGAAACACAAGATGTAACTCCGATTGTTGGCATTATAATAAAAAAAGCAATTTTTGCCATATTTTGTCAGCAGATTGTTTGGGTGAATGCTGGCTTGAAAGAGTAAATTGGCGTCGTCAGTTTCGGACAATCAGAAGTATGAACTGTGTCCAATGGCTAACAAGTTGTTTCCTTGTTTTTTTTTTCATTTTTCAAAACAATAACAATTCAACCATGAACGAAAGACCGTTTCAGTACAAAAGGGCTGATGTCGATACTCAATATCTTCTTGTGTGATTGTGATGAAATGTGTACCAAGTCAGATTTTGTCTAACTGGATTCCCATAACCTTTTTTTGGGGGGGTCTGTGCCCCCCCCCCCAAAACAGACACACACACCAAAAATGAAATTAACAGTCTTTTAGCATGCAACCTCACAATATAGAGTCAGATACCACAAAGAATAATTTTATTGGTCTTTTTAACTCTTTATATGGCCTTGCTTCAATTCTTTTCCACTTTTGGTCGTTGAGAATTTGACTGTTGCAGTTTATCAACTTATGGTCTACTCTTTCAAAAATGTTTTGGTTATCCACAAAAATTTTATGCTCAGTTGTGTGTCCTTATTCAATTTTTATTCAGTTAAAATAAATGGAAATTATGGGCATTTTAGTATAGACCTTTTGTTGCCTTCTTCAGCAATCTATGTCTCACCACCAGACCTCATTGGGTTAGTAGGTGGGTGTGTGATGGTAGAAGTGGGTTGGAGAAGCAAAGAAGAGAAGGAGATTCCTAAAATGCCCTCATTTTAGGAAGCAACAATATCGTAATTTCAGTCAGATCAGGGCTTGAATTCCAACTTCAGGCACAGCTTGAATGATTGGAAAGTGTACACCGTGTCCTCGTTATAGCTTAAGCTTCACTGTGTGAAGGGCAATATGTGTAGCAGATGTTCACTATGTGAAGGGGCAAAATGAGGATAGCAATCACCTTTTCTTGCAACACTCATTTATCAAGCAAATCTGAGACCTCATACTAAACATTGTGGGAGTTAACAGGATAATGCCGAGGGTAACTAAGGAGCTACTGCGATGCTGGTACATAAAGGAACGGGAACGTCAAGAATGAAGACATGGGGCTCTATCTGGTGAACTATTTGGAAGGAAAGGAACACAAGAATATATGAAAGCAAAAAAATAAATATGTAATTTGCATGTAGTACAGCTATTTTTTGGTCTAACATCGCTATTGCGAATGATACAGTGGCCATGATATATTTTTTGAGTTCATTACATATTCAGCAGTGCCCCTTTGTAATATTTAACATTGCTGTACATATTTTTACAGCACCTTCTGGTTGCTGGTTAATCAATATAATTACCTTTTGACGATAAAAAAAGTAAGCTAAAGAACTGTGACATGTCACATGTTAGAGGGCACCACATTGGCTGTTACATGTATATGTACATGTATACATAAGGTTTCTGGATATTCTACAAGCTACATGTGTAGTTATTATAGGTTCCTGTTTAGATTTGCTAAACTTAATTTTCCTGCTGTGTTCTCAAAGTTATAGAGCAGCTCACTTCTTTGTTACATTTTTTGTCTTTGTTCTTGTTAATGCTAGTGCTAGACCAGCCACCATCTTGAGTTAAAAGCTTGCTGCTCCTGGTGCGCTATTTGATCTGTAATCTGTAGAACTTGTCTTGATCAGGACTGGTAGATTGTGAAAGAAATGCAATGAAGAATGATCCAGAATATGAAAATTATAGACAAAGTTATATTTGACACATTGCTCTCAGAGACATCTTTCCCTTGGTCAAGAGTAATACATCATCCAACTTTGCAGAAGCGTCTAATTGCACTGTATTCTACCAAAACACCTGCAATTCGCTAACATAACGAACTGACTGAAGCTCAGACTTGCCTTGGAACTAACAAGAACACCAGTAGTTGAGCTTGGAAATTTATGAATGAGAAAATATTGGAAATGAAATTCATATTGTCTGGTTGCAGAATAATATGGAGTTAAAAGTACTATGAAAATGCTAAGTAGTTAATGTATGTAAGTCTTTGAAAATGCTAAGTAGTTAATGTATGTAAGTCTTTCTTTCTTTGGCTTACATGTGATTATTGAGCCACCCTAGTTAATTCAATGTAGTATATATATGCTCTGGAAATGTGTGTTTTCTTTTAATCTGTTATGCACACTAAAGTTACTGCCAAGATATTTATACTCTATGCATTTATAATTGTTTTTTACACTGGTAAAAGTTCCTACCTTTTCTGCTCAGACAAAAGAAGCACTATTAAGTAATCAAAACCCCTAAAATCAAACAGCAATTCTGCCATAAGCAGTAGGATCCTTGCAATAGTTGCAATAATCAATTAAGCATCAAGACACTTTAATTACAAGTACCTTATTCGCATGAAATAAAAAATTAGTCCAACTAATTTAATCTAAACTTACTCCTTTGCTTTCCCCAACACAAGTTTCCCAATAAAATGACGTTTGAAGGGTTCCTTTCATTTACATTTTTTTGTGAAGTAATACCAATACTAGTGTTACACCCCATGTTTTTGTACGTGAAAGTACGCCGTAAGTAAGTTGATGAAAGCTCGGAAATAAGATGTTACATTTCGCATTTTCGTACGTTAAAGTTTCGTCGTAAGTTAATCGATGTGAGTTCGAGAATGAGATTATTTTGAGATTATAAGTATTATGCTATTTCAAACAAGCGATAAGTAAATTCGTGAAGGTCAAAGAGTAAGCGAATCGAAGAAAGTGAGTTTCGTCGAAATTTGCCAATTTGGGATAAAACATGGTCCGAGCTATAATACCCGGTATTTATGAACTACCAAGTTAATCATTGGATTAGTGAGGAATTACCAAGTTAATTAAGAAATTGGTAATTAATTAAGATAATTTGGATAAGACTAACCCCCCCCCCCCCCCAAACGTGGCCATCCCAAGCTAATGACTCCTAAGTCATTATGGTAAGGTGGCCTAATTAGGGACCTTTAGGCAAGGATTATTTATCCTAGTGGGGCCCACACCTAAAGGTTAAAAATAACCTCTCTTGTTCACCAAAATGAAGGGCTCACCTCTGCTAATTTAAGACAGAAAGCTTCAACAAATATGTTGATTTGAAATAGCAACGTAATAGCTTCAAATGTTTCATACGAAGGCTATTTAATACTATAACAATGTGGGATTTGCGATTTTAAATGAGTACAGTGTAATCTTTCTCAAGAATATCATATGGATTGTTCCATATTTTGATCCGCCGTTACGTGTTTTGTCGCAAAAGACGTGTGTTAGAGGAATTGTCAAGAGAATCGGTCCAGGTATGTTAAGGCTATCCCTTCTTTCCTTTTGGCATAATCTATACAATACAAACGAAACGAGCAAATGTACAACTTCCATAAATGACTCTATTCAAAGAAGTATTAGAGGTGCCTATGTTCTTGAATTCCCATGTGTCTTATTATTACATCTTCCGTTCATGGGTCTCAGTAAAATACGTAAGTTGAAAAAAGATTACTTCATGATATTACTCAAAGGCATAATGGTCTTATGACATTCCGAGAGATTTTATTGACGTACTTCTCATGCATTACATTCATTTATACATGTACATTGACCCATGAACAAATGGCGTTATATACGCGTATATACGTATATTATGTATATGGGATATGGGAAAAGGTTACGGCGTTATATACGCACCACAACCTGATCAGCTGGTATACGTTGATGATTTTGCCCACAGTGACCGAGATGATATGATGGGATGCCCTCAGAGGCTTGATGATGTTATGAACACATGTACCTATGCATGACATGACATTCATACGCATATGCATGACACTATAAGTATTTCATGATTTATAGGGTTATCCAGACTTACAGGTTGAGTCATTTACTCCATGTTTCTTCTCTGTCTTTTGTATACCTATTTATGTTCCTTACATACTCGGTACATTATTCGTACTGACGTCCTTTTGTTGGGACGCTGCATTCATGCCCGCAGGTATACACAATCAGTTTGACGAGCCCTCATAGTAGACGAGGTTAACATTTGGCAAAGGATCGGTAAGGCTCCACCTCATTTGGAGTGCACCGAGTCCATGAGTCATCCTGTCAGAATTTTTCTACAGACTTATGGGTAGGCCGGTACCCTGTCCCATTTGATGTCTAATACTCTTAGAGGCTTTATAGACAGAGGTTCATTTTGTACAGTATGTCAGAGGCCTTGACGGCCCATATGTATTCATGTTTTAAGAAAGATGGTTCATCGATACAGTGTTTTCTCACTTATAGTTATACATTATGAGTTGTGGCCATGTTGGCCCAGTTACTAATGGAAGTACGATAAGAAAGATATGTTACGCTGATACTCGGTTGAGTAAGGCACCGGGTGCCCGCCGTGACCCTTCGATTTGGGTCGTGACAAAAGTGGTATCAGAGCAGTTCTATCCTAGGGAGTCAACAAGCCGTGTCTAGTAGAGTCTTGTTTATGGGTGTGTCGTGTACCACACTTATAAGCAGAAGGGTACAGGGCATTTAGGACTGTCACTCTTTCTTCTTACTCTAGATCGTGTGGTAGAGCTCAGTCGTAGAAATTCAAATTCCTAAATTCTATTATATTCGTAATACAACGATATCTACATCCAGAAGGACGGTTGGTAAGAGATATAGCTGTGGAAATGTTGAGTTAGAGGAACTCGAGTTTGCATCATTCCTATGATGGATAAATGTGAGGTCTTCAGCAGAACATGTGTGTACTAAGAAGTGTAAGCTTCTTGATAAGGAGCCTTAAGGCAAGAATATCTATCCACCCCCATGGTGAAAGACAATGAGAGATTCAGAAGAGGCTGAATACATACGAAGACACTTAAAGTTGGCACGATTTTTTATTTAGACACCTGAACTTAGGGTGTTCCTAATGAGCACGTACATTACACGAACTTTGTTCCAATTAGGCACTTCTTGATGAGTTGGCACATAGAGTAAGTTTCACCCAATATAGGCGCGTGAAGAGCCCAAAAAACAGATTTTTTTTGTCTTTTTTATTTCCTTCTTCTTCTTCTTCTTCTTCTTCTTCTTCTTCTTTTTCTTCTTCTTCTTCTTCTTCTTCTTCTTCTTCTTCTTCTTCTTTCTTTAC
>NW_017672790.1:5600-15782 GCF_001879085.1 Nicotiana attenuata | reverse complement strand
AGGTTTTATGGATAGTTCTTTCTACCCAAGCTTACTTAGAAAGTTAAGCTCTTTGTCAGAACTATGGTATAGAATTCCATCCCTAAGAGACATTTTTTATGTATTAATAGCTAAGCCAAACTAAGCAAACTATACTACTATCCTTGATACCTTCTCTGTCACAATATAGTAGAGATGCTTCTGATAATGGCATACTAAATACTGCATCTCAAGATTTAGTCACTCACCTTTTCATCATAAAAGATTTATTTACTTACTCAGTGAAGCATGCCTTAGGGTACCCTACTTAACTTGTAATTGCTCCATCTTAAATTTTAAATGAGAAATTAGAAAACGTCCACTTGAATGCTTCATTAGAGGATGTGCTTGAATCAGTGATATGAATCTTAGTATAAACATGTTAACTTGATGAAATATATCCATTTTGATGTGTGATTATCATGGAAAGTTCATATTTCAGTCATGCCCTTAAGAGTTGCTACTAATCTAAATAGCTGGAAACAATTACTTCCTGCATTTCGACAAGAAGTATGGCTGGAATTTCAGAAAGTAATTTGAAACTACGACCTTTTTCTTGATATGCTATTAAGAATCAAGTTCCACTCTCCAGTCCTGCTTATCCTTGCACATGTTAATTAAACTCTTTAAGTTATTTTGCTAATTCTTTATTTTTCTCTTTCTTTGCATGTACATTTTGGAGCAAATGGAGTCTTAATTCAAGACTCTTTAGTGGAAGTCTCGTAGAGACTCAAGTTGCCACCACCACATGGAGTCATTGCATACCATCTTCATTAGAGCACCGAATAGCGAGAAAAACAAGCGAAACGCTTGGAGACGCCTATGACGTCTTTCTTTTCTTTCCCTTTATCATTCATGGTATTTGACCTTTACTTGTGTGATTTGAGTTTATATCAAATTTTTGGGATTATATTTTTAAAAAATTTCGTGCTAGCATAGTTGTTTAAGTATGCAGAATCTTTACCTTTATTATTGATTTGATACCATCTCAATCACATAAACTTAGCGTGTAGTATAAGAACTTAGAATCAATTTTCAAAGTAACGTCTCAAAACCTTTCATCACATTATTTTCTAATGGCCTTGTGTTAAGCTTTCGTAAACACGAGATTTTTAAGTCCAACAGAATGATTTCTAAAGTATATTTATGAAAATTATTTCCGTAAGTCATAACCTTTGAAGAACGAGTTTAATTGTTGGGTTTGTCAAGGCACTGTGGGGTTTAAACATTTTCCTAGAAGTTAAATCCAAACTTTTTTTATTGTTTGACTTTCAAATAAGTAATTTTCTTTTTCAATTATGAACGTATACAATACAATTTTGAAAGACTTATTTCATAAAGTTACTGCACAATGTTTTTAATTTCAATTGACAAACATTTTTTAATACACACACATATTGCTACTTAATTTTTTGAAAATTAATTAACTTAAGTTTGGCTGGTTAACCGCTATTAACGGATCATATAGGGTGCTTTAACAACCTTCCCTATAGGATTATTTAGAACCCTTACCCATAATCTTAAGCTAACCAGACCATAAAAACAGAGTTAACTTTAAGCACTACTTAGTTAAAATTGGTGTCCTAATTCACCGTTAAAATAATTAGGTGGCGACTCTTTAAATTAATTAAACCTCTAGAATTACCCACATGTTATACTCTAATTTGACCCGTGTTAAAATAGGGTATAACAGCATGGCAACTCTGCTGGGGATTCTAGGTTCTAAACCACAACAAACTTAGGTTAATAATAAAATCTATTTGTGTGTTTGTAATTGTTTATAATTCTTAACTGAGTTGCCTTATGTGATAAATTATTTTATATGAATTGTTTATTTATACTTATTGCTTTATATAAATTGTCATTCCTTTTCACTTCCTCCACTTTTGGGAAATTCACACAAAGCACACACCTAGCGGTTACGCGATTTGCGGCCGTGCACTTCTCAAAACACCTTTTAGGGGGAAAGTTCGTGGGTAAGTCGATCAGCGGTGCCGTCGACAGTCACGGGCTTTCCACTCTCAAGTTGTCCACTTGGGAGAAGGCCGGTCTAGAAAAACTCACTCTTAGTTAGCCTAAGATAGAGCTAAACCAAACCCCTTTTAAGAACATGCATCATTTTAACCTTAGGTGAATTAATACCCGAGGTGTATTAAATCCATTAGTTAACCTTATCTAATGTCCAAGTGGGTTTTCAACCCCAAGTGACACTTATCATATATATGTGCATTATTTGAAAGGTGAACATGCCAATTATGTGGACCATTTGCTCTAAATTAATTAAATCCTAGTTAAAGGAGCATGACTAAATTTTTTTTTTTATATAGTTCTTCAAGTAACATAATCTTGCGGAACAACGAGAAGTTTACACATGACAAAAATATCTTTTATTATACTTTCTTTTGATTTTTTTACGTAAAAATAAATAAAATGGCTTAAGCAATTCATGTACTTTATTTGCTTTTGAAAAATAGAATTACTTAATTAATTTATTATAAATATGTTTTATTATACTTTCTTTTGATGAAAGTACACTCCCTTTTTACAAAAAAAAAAAAAGAGAAAGATGTTTAAGCAGTTATACTTTACTATTTATTTGTTTTTCAGAATAGAATTATTAATTTATAAAAATGGGATGATACATAATGGCATATTTATCTTTCAAATATACGTTAGGCCTACCTCTGGCACAAAGATGTCTCCCCTACATAATAGGACGCGCAATTATTTGTTATACTTTGAAATTTGTAACATGCTTGCTTGCTTATTTGCTTATTTGCTATGTCGCTTACTTGACTTTATTACTTTCACTAACATCATTTGTTGTTTTTCAGAAGGAAAAAGAAAAGACTATCCAACTTGCTAATATATACTTTATTTGTTCATATATTTTGTTATTTATTCTTTAAATCATTTTTTTCCGAATTAATAATAATAATAATCACCAATCGTTCCGCGCTTAGCGCTCTTTAACGACTCAAGAGCACCGTTTAGGTATTTGCTTAGGCCCAGATTTCTCTTAGGTCCATTCCAATTCTTAGAGTCCAATTAAGATACCCTTTTATTTTTGAAGTAGGACCTTTTGCCCGCAAATTCTCTAACAAGATTTCATTAAAATTGACATAATCTTTTTCCATCTAATTTCGCGAAGTTAAGGTTATTCGCGTTCTTTTCATAAAAATATAGTTACATATTTTTCAAATATTGCCACTCGTGCCTCACATAATTTTTATACCTTCAATTCTCACACAGGCCTAAACCTCTATCTCCAATAATATAGAAATAAATAGGTTTCATAAAATATATTTAGCATTTTACCTATGTCTTAGAATTTTCACCTTCGTGCCAATTCACATTTCTCAAGTTGGTAGATGTCCAAACTTACGCAATTTATTGAGCAATAGAAGGCCACTATTTGGTCAATTTGCATCATCAAATTATTCTAAATTTTTACCTATTCAATTCAAGTGTCTGTATCGTCTTATTTCGGGTCGTCGAAATTAATCTTTATGCACCCGCTAATTCTAAGTTTTGGCACGTTAGTCGAGGTACTATCTCATAAGTCTCAAAACGGTTGGAACCATATTCCCAGGCCTCGACAACTTTATTATTTGCCAATACAAAAAAAAAATTAGAGTTTTTTCATGACTACCATATCCTTTATCAATTATTTTGACTCCAAGCTTGTCTATATACAAATACTAACAAATTATTTTCAAGATAAAAATCACCAATTTTTGGCTCCTCTTATACGTAGCCCTATTACAAGACTCGATCCACCGATTTCTTAGGAATGCATTCTTAAAAGTTCTACCCTCAGCTTTTTTGCTTACCATCTATATTCTATCTTTCCTCCAAAGGTTGACTTAAGTTGAACATCAAAGCAAAGAAAACTTCAAGAACGATATGACTGACCAGATCGTAGTGATTGACTTAGTTGAAGACGAAGCTGCTGGCGAGAAAACAGTATCATCCCAAGATAAGATTGTTAAGCTTGAAGTAAAGGTGGCACAAATGGAGCAAGAAATTGATGGCATTAAGGAAATGATAGCCGATCTTAAGAACTCGTCCAACGAAAAGGCTCCCCAATTCGCACAGCTCCAACTCCCATTTATGAATGTAATGCCCGGTCTCTTCCATATATGCACTCTTTCTTGCTAGAAAAGGCATTCAGTAGCTTGGCCGAGACAAGTAAGGATAGAGAAAGTGGTGGAAAATATTTCAATGTAGAGAGTAACAATGTTCCTTTGGGAAACGGTCATGTCTTACAACCTGAGTCAGATTTAGTTATGGCAGAAAATGAAAATGGGGATATTGCTAATCTCATTGATGTTCCAATGTACAACGGGATAGGTTGTCCTCAAAACCATTTGAAGGCATATCACTTGGCTAGCATGCATAGGGCAAGGAAATGAATTTAAGTTGAGGCTCTTTGTTAGGACACTCACAGGGCCAACATTAATATGGTACGCGAAGCAAGACACATGCAAATGGTTCAGTTGGAATAACCTAGTAAAGGACTTTGTCAAGCAATATAGGCCATCCACCAATACTACTAGCAGATGCAGCTTGTTGAAGAGAAAATCCATAGAGTCTCCTTAGAGTTTGAAAGCAAACGAACCTCAAGGAAAGGCGGTAGGATCAACTTTGAATCTTGGCAAGACAGTTGAGACACACCTCGAGGATAAAGGGAAAGGAGTGATTGCTGAAGAGTTAAATCCTCCACCATCAGCACCTAAGATAAGAAAATCACGAAACATTACCCCTTTGAGTGAACGACCTTCTATCATTTTTGAGAGATTGAAATCATTTGGTATCATGCAAGCAAAACCTGCCAAAATCCCTCCACCTCATTTCAATCCAACCAAGTGCTGCGCATTTCACTCGGGCATGCTAGGCCATACAACAGATGAGTGTCATTGTCTGAAAGAGGAAATCCAGAAGCTGTTGGATAATGGTAGGGTCATTCAGAGACCGGTCCTTTCCCCTCAATCTATGTGGTACCAACCTCCAAATGTCATCCCTATACAGAATTTCACCCAAGTAGCTTATCTGCAATGTGCTAACCAGGCAATGCAGAAGAATTGAGCATGTGGAAGCGCCTCTCAGAAGAAGAATAGTTGGGAATCGTGAACTAAGATTTAGTTTTTGAAGTAGCAATATCATTAGAAGTTATGTTATTTTGTACGCACAATTGATCATCTTTTGTATCCATCATTTGTAACGAACTATGATCGGCTTGATGCTTGTCGGATAAAATATGATATCGGGTTCGGCCCTTTTATTTTAAAATTGTCGATCTGTATTTGTTTGTAACTGAACTACGTCGGACCTGATTCCCTTGGTGGGATACGTAGGCAATCCACATCGGGTTCGGTTATATTTTTAGTAAAATTATCCTTTATGTATTTTGGAACTACGTTTTACCTGATTCTCATGGTGGGATACGTAGGCAGTCTATATAAGGCTCGGTTTCATTATAGCAAAATTTTAATTTTCCTTCATAAAAGAAACTGGGGCAGATTTTTGACACGCAGGTTGAGTATGCTAAACATGAAATCATGCCATCGAGTAATCATCAGAGACTTCCTAAAGACTGGGGCAATATAGTATGCCAGAGTCATGAAATGACAAAACGTGTGCTAGAGCTAAAGCTTTGATGTTCCATGAGTCAACCTTTCACAAAATTTCAAATCAATTCGCTTCCATGTCAATAAGTCTCGAGCGTTAAAGCCCTCTAGATACAATTCATTCTCGTCCATCCATTTTGCAACACATGCCATCGTTTCTAGTTTAAGACTCCTACTTAACCGTTGCATGAATTAATCTATATAATTATATATTCTATTATTTTTACGCATTTATTTAATTATGACGAATACGATAACACTTTATTTTTGTATAGTTTTATTTTTTCCTTTAAAGGTTGCCTAGCATAGAACACTGTTTTGGCTGCGAATCTGCATAAAGGACGATGCTATAATGACAGACCAATTTGAAGAATTCAACACTAGTAAGGGACTTTTGCAAGCACATACTAATGGTACCAAGGTGAATGTGGTACGACGTAACGTGTTGGTTAATCTCGGAAACACTTTTGACCTGCTTCCAAATACTACTTCTATTTCCAGCTCAAAGCAGAACATTTGCTTAACGATATCTCCTTGCCCAACTCCTACTTATACAATCTCTCCACAAATACCATTAAATTATACTCCCAATCAAGCCATGATGATACCCAATATCCAACCTTCCACGACTCCAATTCCTTCTGGGGAAACCAAGCAAGAGCAATTTGCATTGTGCCCATATGCAAGAATGGAAAGAGAAATTCAGTCAAGTAGCCACAATAAATTGGATAATGAGCTCCACAATCTAAGGAAATCCATTGAAAAAGAGCTGCAATCAATAAGTTATCAAAGTCTGAGATATGAAGATTTGTGTTTGCATCCACATGTTGAGCTTACGCCAGGGTACAAGCTGCCAAAGTTCAACGCTTCTAATGGGATTGGAGATCCCGTTGCTCATTTAAAGGATTATTGCCGTAGATTGATTGGTATTGGACATAATGAGGCCATTCGAATGAGATTATTCATTCAAAGTTTGTCCGGATTGGCACTGACTTGGTACACCAGACAAGACTTTAGCAAATGGCGTACATGGGAAGATATGGCTCGCGATTTTGTGAAACAATATGAGTTCAATATTGGACGTGATCCGCACATGGCTGATTTGCTCAAAGTAAAGAAATTTCCGCATGAATCTTTTCAAGAGTATGCCATACGATGGAGATTAGAAGCTTCAAAAATACATCCGCCATTGCCCGAGGGAGAATTGATTTCAATCTTCATTCAAATTCAAGAAGGCATATATTTGATAAGTTGCTCGCAACTTGTGCACGCAATTTCTCTAATTTGATTCGAATTGGAAACGAGCTAGAATGTGGCATTTAGGAAGGAAGAATTGTGGGAAATTCAACAACTCAAACCATTAACCAAACCTTTCATCAAGAGATATCTGAAAACCTGCAAAGCAAAAAGAAAGAAGATAGCTCAGTTGCCATGACTGCTATTCACCAGCCACAATGCCATGAGAATCACCAATTTTTGCAATCTTATGGCACTTCCAACTTACACAACAATCACCTCCAGCCTAATTGCCAGCAAAATTTTCAGCAAAACTTCCAGAAGCAGTCTCCCCGAGCACAACCCAATCTTCGACAACAAAAGAAGATGAGGCCCTGCTCTTTCACTCCTTTAGATGAGCCATTAGTTGACATATTTGAAAAGTAGAAAGCCGAAGGTCTTCTACAACCAAAGAAAGGATTTATCTTTGAGCATCCACCTCAAAACATTGATCCATCCAAAAATTGTGCATTTCATTCAAATATTCAGGGACATGACACCGAAGAATGTCCAGCACTCAAATTCAAGATACAAAGCATGATTGAGCAAGGCAAGATAAAGATACAATCTGGGTTACCAAGCAATAATTGCGAATTTTCAACTGCAGGTACAATTATTGTCAAAGGAGATCCATCAAAATTGGCACCAAGATGTTTGAAAAGAAAACGCATAGCAGATCAAGAAGATTGAGAATGATGTCATATCGCACCATTCTCCATCCTTAGTACTACTCTTTTGTAATTCTTCTGAGACTTTTGTAATGAACTATGTTTTGACCTGATTCCCGTTTAAGAGGGGATACGTAGGCAGCCTTATGGGTTCGGTCTCAGTGTAATCAAAATTTTATTTCCCCCAAAAGTCAGAACCGGGGCAGATTTCGCAGAAGGATTCTCAATATTCGGCAAGGCAGAAGTCAGATTTTCAAGCTAAATTCTGGTCATCTTCGCATCAGCAAGTTTGAAATGTCATAGCAATACAATTGCAGATTCAATGCCAAAACTTTGATGTTCCATGCAAGGCAACCATTTTCTTTTATACTAACAGCTCTCTTTGAGTAATGTAGGGGCAGTCTTTAGCTATTCTTGAATAATATTGCACGCCACCCTAAAAGCTCAGCATCACGTCAGAAGTTGCAAGAGGAAGGAAAGGATCAAGCCAAGTTATCGCAAACTATATTTTGAAACTCATAGTTGTCTTTGAGTGCAGGAATTTACCAATAATAAACTTCATCATGCAGATTCCAAATTATTGGCACCGCTCCCTGAATATTTGCTTCTATAAAGGACTGCATCAAGCTCCCCGTACCATGGATATTTGCTACTATAAAGTTACTGCACCAGGATTTTTGCATCGCACCATGAATTACCACTACAAAATGGGCACCGTATCAAGATCTCTGCACCATATCAAGCTCTTCATGTTGCATCAACCTTTGTAATTACAAATCAAGCACCACATATCAGGTCCATCCACCTTCAAATAGGATATATCGGGTTTATCCGCCCTCAAATAGGATATATCGGGTCCATTCGCCCTCAAATAGGATATATCGGGTCCATCCGCCCTCAAATAGGATATATCGGGTCCATCCGCCCTCAAATAGGATATATCGGGTCCATCCGCCCTCAAATAGGATTTATCGGGTCTATCCGCCCTCAAATAGGATATATCTGGTCTATTCGCCCTCAAATAGGATTTATCGGGTCCATCCGCCCTCAAACAGGATATATCGGGTCCATCCTCCCTCAAATAGGATATATCGGGTCCATCCGCCCTCAAATAGGATATATCGGGTCTATCCGCCCTCAAATAGGATATATCAGGTCTATCCGCCCTCAAATAGGATATATCGGGTCCATCCGCCCTAAAATAGGATATATCGGGTCCATCCGCCCTCAAATAGGATATATCGGGTCCATCCGCCCTCAAACAGGATATATCGGGTCCATCCGCCCTCAAATAGGATATATCGGGTCCATCCGCCCTCAAATAGGATATATCGGGTCTATCCGCCCTCAAATAGGATTTATCGGGTTCATCCGCCCTCAAATAGGATATTTCGGGACTATCCGCCCTCAAATAGGATATATCGGGTCTATCCGCCCTCAAATAGGATATTTCGGGTCTATCCGCCCTCAAATAGGATATATCGGGTTCATCCGCCCTCAAATAGGATATATCGGGTCTATCCGCCCTCAAATAGGATATATCGGGTCTATCCGCCCTCAAATAGGATATATCGGGTGTATCCTCCCTCAAATAAACAGGATATTTCGGGTCTATCCGCCCTCAAATAGGATATATCGGGTTCATCCGCCCTCAAATAGGATATATCGGGTCTATCCGCCCTCAAATAGGATATATCGGGTCTATCCGCCCTCAAATAGGATTTATCGGGTCCATCCGCCCTCAAATAGGATATATCGGGTCTATCCGCCCTCAAATAGGATTTGTCGGGTTCATCTGCCCTCAAATAGGATTTATCGGGTTCATTCGCCCTCGAATAGGATATTTCAGGTCTATCCGCCCTCAAATAGGATATTGAAGTTAATCCTTCCCTAAAAGGACATTAATTTATTTTGACCCAAGTGGTCCCGCTTGCATAAACATTGCCGAAACATATCATCTTTTATAAATTATTGCCAAATGCATTTATGCTCATAAGCTAAATTTTCATATGACATTGCCGATCATGAAATATATCACCATAAAATTATATTTTTATATGTTCGCCCAATAAATTCGCCTTTCTCATGAATTGACGCCTAAATATTATTTTCATAAAGATTATTTTTTTATGGCGTATTGCATCTTATTTCCTAATGAATTATCTAGCATGCCAAGCTTTGCAGGAATTATAACGCAACGTGGAACTATTTCATAGCAGTAAACTGGGGCAATTTGTTGGAGAGGAATACCAAACTCTCCAACAAAGGTCAAGGATCTACTTCGAACTTCGTCCGACTCGACTCTCAAGAATCCTAACCAAATCCTTATTACAAATATCTTTCTTTCAATCATGGTACCCAGTGTCTCTATAATTCAACACTGGGGCAGCATTTTAAGATTTGCATCAATAGTTGAGTCCTACTCCAGAGTACCATAAATCTTGAAACTACATATGGCCTGATTCTCGTGAAACCCGAGATATGTAGGCAACTCGAAACCGGAGTTCGGCCGCAATTTTATGTCCCCTTTGTCCCATTTCAACCTTGATGGTCAGGACAAAATTGGCTACTATGTCAATTTCTTTGCCCGA
>NW_017672790.1:0-1020 GCF_001879085.1 Nicotiana attenuata | reverse complement strand
AAGGATTGGGGATTTGTGTGTGACAAGGTTACGGTTCTGTTCATAATGGAAATTCATTAAATACTTAAGCAGCACGGGCAGCTACAGGTGATTAAAGAATCGATCTTCAAATGATTAAGGAAAATGGTATTGCCAACCATAGTGATTCGACGGGGGTATATGTTCCAGTAAAAGGGCAATGTGATGTAAACTGATAATACTTCGGTAGTGTTGCGGCATTTGGGATCGACTGTTGATATCTGAGGTTGTTTGATGGCACAGGAAAACTTTAGAATACCTTTCGTGGGATGATTGGGTACTTGAGGTGTGATATGTATTCGTACGGCGCAATTTGGGATCAGGTATAGTGAATTGTGTGCTATATGGAGTTCGAGACTAGGAGTCCTCGTGTTCAGGCAATGCAGTTGTTGTAAATCGTGCGTATCGGCACCGTCTAGCGGTTATTGGGAATTAGAGGTCCGAGTGGATATTTCTTTGCTTGGTATGCCAAATTTTGGATATGATATTGGATTGTGGGCTGGTTGTCTCAGTGTTGGGTTATTCTAGACTATTGTGCTACGGGCTAGGCCGGAAATGCCACGGGTTGAGCGGCAAGGTGCATTGGATTATGTTCTTGCAGAGTGGTATATATTTCAAAAGATGCAGCGGACGGCTGAGAAGGATTGTTTTCTTAATGGGGCATTCATGATGGATGTCAGTGCAGAGGTTTCTACCATTGATTCAGTTCCGGTATTGAGTGACTTTTCGGATGCGTTTTTTTTTGTGGCCGGGCATGTCGCCAGGTGAGATGGCGGATTTCGATATTTATTTGGTGCCGGGCACCGTATCGTACGGCTCTGGCAGGAGTTATAGTAGTGAAAGGAGCAGCTTCAGGCTTCTTGGTATTGAGTTCGTTGGCAGGACAATGTGGCTACGTATTTAGCTTGAGTTAGCTTGGTTAGTCTTGAGTTTTATTGTTGAGGGACAGGTGGATTCGATCGTTATTGAACTTGTTAGTGATCTGGGGAGATCTATGAGTTG
>NW_017672789.1:168622-169062 GCF_001879085.1 Nicotiana attenuata | reverse complement strand
ATAACTGGTAGGCTACTCTTTGGAATTCCACGTAGAATGGAATAGATCTTTGAACTGAATGAAACACCCTGAAAATTGCAGAATATAATCATTTATCCTTTTGTCTTCCTAATTTTGGGTAAAATTTTGTTCGTTCTTTCTCCTTGTATTTTTCCGTAATGAGGTGGGAGCTGGGATAGGTACTGTTCTGTAATACTTATATATAAACTATTGGAATGTATATATCGAGTCCCCATCTTATTTATAACTTTCTTGAATGCTCCAATTCAGACGTCATATTGTGTATTAGAGTAATTTCCTGTCATCTGCGAAATCTGAAGCAAGATTATGCACTGGCCCATTTCAAATCAGACATAAATGCTTTTGTAAACCTTGGATTAGAGTAAATTATCACTTTCTTGAAAAGTTATTCATCTTCATATAGGGACACCCCCCCCCCC
>NW_017672789.1:158082-164459 GCF_001879085.1 Nicotiana attenuata | reverse complement strand
GTCCTTAACTTACAGTTACAAGTTCAAAAGTTAAGGACAATAGTTCCTTAACTTTGACTTACAAGTTCAAAAGTTAAGGACGCTTGGTCCTGAAGTTTGAGTTCCAAGTTCAAAAGTTAAGGACATGTAGCCCTGAAGTCCTGAACTTAGAGTTACAAGTTCAAAAGTTAAGGACATGTAGTCCTGAAGTCCTGAACTTAGAGTTCTAAGTTCAAAAGTTAAGGACATGTAGTCCTGAAGTCCTGAAGTTAAGTACAAAAGTTAAGGACATGAGCAGAAGGGTATTTTCGTCCGGGCAGTTAAAGTTTATTAAAGCAATGGCTAAAGACTAAAGACATTTTAAATAGTGACATAAAATTAAATACATGTGCTATTAGTGGCTAACCGTGCACTTCCCCCAATAATCCTAGCTGTCCCAACTTTTCTTTTTGGCGGCTTTTAGTATTTATACTCCCTTTATCCTAATTTGCGCCAATGTAATGTGATTGAGCATGAAATTTTGTAGGGTGATTTGCAGAAATAGAATATTTTGATATCAATATTGATTTTTTGACCTTGTTTGTACCATGGGCAGAACTCCAAGTTCAACAAATGTTGTCCTTGTTGGTCCATGGGCAACACTTTTGCTTTTGACCTTAAAGATTTGCTCATGGGGCAAGTGAAGATAAAAAAATCAAGACTATCTATTTTCAAGATCATTTGAGCGTAATTTCCTAAACTTTATTCCTATTGAAATATTAGTGAACATGAATGTTGAAGTACTATTCGTAAAATCAGCTTGAATGCATGAACAACCTTTTTCCCGTTTCTCTTTTTGCAGCTTATGGTACCATTTAATCTAAATACTGCATTTAAAAACTGTGTGCTTCTTGAATTTTTGTGCCTTTCATTAGTAGTGGAATTTCCACCATATGACAAACAGAATAATCATAGAGTAGCACGACCAGGCCCTTAATAACTGGTAGGCTACTCTTTGGAATTCCACGTAGAATGGAATAGATCTTTGAACTGAATGAAACACCCTGAAAATTGCAGAATATAATCATTATCCTTTGTCTTCTAATTTGGTAAAATTTGTTCGTCTTTCTCTTGTATTTCCGTNCACGAGATGGTGTTGACTTCATGTCACAAATATCTGTGTGAATTAAGTCTAAAGGACTTGAATTCCTTTCAACGGACTTATAAGGATGCTTAGCATACTTTGATTCCACACATATTAGACATTTGGAATTAATGCAATCAAATTTTGGCAATACTTCTAAATTTATCATCTTTCGTAATGTTTTGAAGTTGACGTGTCCTAAACGCGAATGCCATAAAGTGTTTGACTCAAGTAAGTAAGAAGAAGCATTCACTTTATTGATAGGAACTGCTATTACATTTAGCTTAAAAAGGCCCTCATTCAGGTAACCTTTTCCTACATACATATTATTCTTACTTGGTACAACACTATTGGAAACAAAAATACATTTGAATCTATTCTTGACAAGAAGTGAAGTCGACACAAGATTCTTGCGAATTTCTGGAACATGGAGAACTTGGTTTAGAGTCACTATTTTTCCCGACGTCATCTTCAACGCAATCTTGCCAACTCCTTCAATTTTGGCTGTAGATGAATTTCCCATGAAAATTGTCTCGTCGGGTCCTGCGGGGGCATAAGAAGAAAATAACTCCTTGTTAGCACAACATGGCGGGTGGCTCCAGAATCTATCCGCCATTCTTTAGGATTTCCTACCAAGTTGCATTCAGACAACATGGCATACAAGTCCTCCATTTCTTCATCTTTTTCAACCATGTTAGCTTGATTCTTCTTCTTCTTATCATTCTTTGGTGCACGACAATCCACGGCCTTATGCCCAGATTTTCCACAGTTGTGGCAATTACCCTTGAACTTCTTCTTACTTGGGTAGTTCTTTGGTCCAGAAGCCTTCTTTCTCTTCTTGGTTTGTGGCGCCTCCTCAACAATGTTAGCCCCCATTATTGTCGAGTTCCCACGTGACTTCTTTTCAGCATTTTTGTTGTCTTCTTCTATCCTCAAACGCACAATCAAGTCTTCAAGTGTCATCTCCTTCCGCTTGTATTTTAGATAGTTCTTAAAATCTTTCCACAATGGAGGTAATTTCTCAATGAAAGTGGCGACTTGAAAGGCCTCATTTATGACCATACCTTCAGCAATAGATTCAAAATTAATAATAAGATAAATCTTATTAATAAACTTATTGATTCGGTCATACCTTCAGCAAGGAGGTCATGCACAATGACTTGTAATTCTTGAACTTGAGTTATGACCGACCTAGTGTCAATCATCTTGAAATCCAAAAATCTAGCAGCCACGAACTTCTTAAGTCCGGCATCCTCAGTCTTGTACTTCTTCTCAAGCGCATTCCATAATGCTTTTGAAGTTTCCATGACGCTATAGACATTGTACAAGCCATCTTCCAAACAACTCAAAATGTAGTTTTTGCACAAGAAATCAGAATGTTTCCATGCTTCAGTTACAACAAGTCGTTCATCATCCGGAGTACTTTCTGCCAAGACCGGAGGATCCTCCTTGATGAAACGTTGCAAACTCAACGTAGTAAGATAGAAGAGCATCTTCATTTGCCAACGTTTGAAGTCAATACCGGAAAACTTTTCGGGTTTTTCTGCTGGTGCCATAGCATGAGCAGGAGTAGAACGGCTTGACGAGGCAGCAACACTCGTAACAGTAGCTCCCATTCCCACAACATTTCCATTAGTTTGGTTTTCGTTCGTCATCTTTTCTGTAGAGTTGGAAACACAACAGAACTTTGTTAAATCAGTGAAGTTTTGATATCTTCAAACTGAATACTAAACCAAACATACAACACGTAACAATGGTGAAGTTTTTATATACTTCAAACCCGTACGTTTATTATTCCGGTAAAGTTTTTATATACTTTAAACCGGACAGAACAATTATTGGAGTAGAAAGCACGAAGGCTTTAGTCTCCAAAACAGTATACAAAATATGAATAACAGTTTAATATATGTTTCAACACAGAAACGTTAGTATAAAATTTCTTAAGCTTGTGAGCGCTACTGTGTTAAAACACAAAATCAGAAAAATTATTAGAAGAATAAAAGAAACTGGAAAATAGTAAAAAAATTAGAAATATTCCGAGTCCACAAGTTTCTTGTGTGTCCTTAAGGAATTTTAACCCCCTCACAAGTTGCCAAGGTAATGGATTAAATCCTCCCAGGATAAAACGGAATAAACCTTCCTGCAACAGTGGCAATACAAACTGCAGGATCCCAACGAACTCAAAGAACGGAGCAAAATCACACTTACGAATTGGAGGGAGAGAGAGACTGCGAATTAGGATGCAATATATTCAAAAAGAATTTCGTGTGTAGAAAATGGAGCCTTGCCTCAGAATTTATAGGCAATTATCAGAAGAGGTGTCTGGAAAAGGTGCCTTTTCAGAAGAATACGCTGTCTGCCGCGGTTCTACTGCGGTTACGGCAGAACCGCGGTCAGAGAGGCTCTCTGAATCTGCCTGCCGCGGTTACGGTAGAACCGCGGCCAGAGAGTCCCTCTGAATCTTCAGCAGGGTTCTGGCGTATTTTCAGCAGTGATTTGGCATTTAATTAATTATTAAATAATTAAATAAATTTTGTCCAAAAATAATCTTATCGGTCGATCATTTGACAAATCCAAATCCAAAGCCGAAGCCGAAGCCGAAGCCAAGCCGAGCGAGCGATGACGACGGCGCGAGGGTTCATTCTCTTCAACTCCTTTTAAGAGCTTTAAGAAGTGATTCTATATATAAGCACACAAATGTGATTGTCCCTCACCAATGAGGGACAAAGTGCAAGACAAAAGTTCACTTCTTCAAATTTTCATTTTTCCCTCCATTTTATTTCCCTCCATTTTCAATTCACACTTCTTCTACTTTAAAGCCCAATGGCTTAAAGTCCAACATATACCCGTCCAACATAATATACTGGAACTTTCCGCGTGTTGGAGTTCCACCATAATATGCTGGAAGTTCATACACAGGTGCACCGATCTCCAATGACTTTGCAAATGCTAGCTATTTTTGAATGACTAGTCCGAAAACTGGCTAGCCCGTGCTATTTTTACTTATACTCGGCATCTTATGGCCCGCATTTATGTTTTATAAAAAATTAACTTTGTATAAAAAAACTAGGTTAGACCTTCTCTCTCTCTCTCTCTCTCTCTCTCTCTCTCTCTCTCTCTCTCTCTCTCTCTCTCCATATCTCCTCATTCTCTCACTTCACACCAGAAAATTTTAGTGCAATTGGCATAAATAAAGGCCCAAAGAAATGGATCAACCATGAAACTGAATTCTCGTGGCCCGTTTTCGAAGTTGACACTAAGTTTTTTTCATTCTCACTTAGCATTGATGGATGAAATCAAGCAACTTTCTATAAATTTATACAAAAATTTTGTCCAGAAAAGAAATACTCTGTTATAAATCGAAAGAGGAATGAATTTAGGTAACTATACATATTCCAAGTTTTTTTAACTTTCGAATTTGGGTGAATACACATCTCAGTGTATATCGACTTATATATCACCCTGTATATCTGTTTATTTCATGTCTATCATACATATTTATATACATGTCTATGTATATCAATGAAAATATTGTGTGATATACACTGACATGCAATGTGATATACATGTGTATGTATATCAATAAAAATCTTGCGTGATATATACACTGATATATACCAGCCAAGACACGTATTGGTGATTATTTGGGAAATGTATATCACAATTTTACTTTCGTTCTTTGTTTATATCAAAATGAATATCAAAATTTTATTTTCCTTTTTTGTATATCCAAACTATGAATTTATAAATATAGTTATTCAAAATTTATTGTTGTCTCTATATCAATGTATATCATAATATAAATAATTATAATATTTATATATCATAGTGTATAACATATCAAATAATATTTATACCAATATAAATATCTTAAATTTGCTTTCCTTCTTTGTGTATATTAAAAACTTATTTTCCATCTTTGTATATCAAAAATTTATTTACTCCCACAATTATATTTATTATTTTTGTGTCTTACAACTTGCTCTAAACTTATATATATATTGCTACAATGGAAAATAAAAAAATTAGAAAAGGGAAATAAAGAGATTTTGAAAATTTTCAGATACTTTTGAAATGAAATAAAACCAAATTTTTAGGAAGATGGTTGCAACCAATTAGAAGCGAGAAGAGAGAAGAGAGAATTGAGAAGAGATAGAGAGATTCTTTAATAAAGAAAACTAAAGAGAATAAGGCACCATTTACGGACGAAGAAACAGAATGCAGAAGACGGAAAACAATTGCCTTGTTTACATGATGCACAACGAAGAATTGGAGAGAAGAGAGAGAGAGCGCGGTTTCTAAATATTATTTTTGCTATTTTTAAGGAAAATAACTTTGGTTATTGGGTGCCAATTTTTCTGGGCTTCTATTGCCAACCTAATATAAGACTAAAAAATTGTCAATTCTCCTTATGTGTTGTCATACCCTGCCATTTTTCCTTTGAATTGAATGATATGCGAACCTAATTTGGGCCGGTCCAATATCACTTCCTTTCGGGCCAACCTTCTGGCTAAACTCTATGGGGCCAAATCATGGCGAATAATCCTATAAAAATTGTGTGGGGTAGCCACTTTTTAAAGTGGTATTTACTTTTTATCCAGTATTTTTAATGCTTAGCAATAGTAGCCACTAGTCTATTAAAATTAATATGAAAAGACTGTATTACCCTTTATTCTATCTCTTTCATGTGTCGAGTTAGGTTACTGCGTCGAGTTAGAGGACTACTCAAGCATGCACGCCTCCCATGTGATAAATTCATTCTTATCCAGTTTCCAGTCAGCAAGACATATTAAGTTACATGGGATCATAATCGCTCCAACTGCAGTGTTGGAAGATATATACTAACTTTAAAGGAGGTGTAGTTGAAAGAACCAGTAATTGATAAAGAGTACTAATTTATATTTAAAAATGAATTGCATACTACTGACTATGGAAAGCCAAACTTTGAACAGAATTAAGTTATTATATTCGAGATGTGAAACTTTTTCCTGTATAAAAATTTCACTTAGATAAAAGGCAGTCCTTAACTTACAGTTACAAGTTCTAAAGTTAAGGGCAGGCAGTCCTTAACTTATAGTTACAAGTTCAAAAGTTAAGGACATGCAGTCCTTAACTTACAGTTACAAGTTCAAAATTTAAGGACAATAGGTCCTTAACTTTGATTTCCAAGTTCAAAAGTTAAGGACAGACAGTCCTTAACTTACAGTTACACGTTCAAAAGTTAAGGACAAGCAGTCCTTAACTTACAGTTACAAGTTCAAAAGTTAAGGACAAT
>NW_017672789.1:127703-156783 GCF_001879085.1 Nicotiana attenuata | reverse complement strand
CCCCCCCCCCTTTCTCCAAGAGATAATATTCTGATAATGTGTTAGGTGCAATAATAGTAGATAGAGTGAGAGAAATTTATCAATGTCAACACTTATAGCGTGGGGATCCGCCAGCCACACCCCGAATTAAAGGAGTGTGTGAGAGTATTGTCGACAATATCTAGACATAAATTATGTATTTAGCATATAAAATATGTACACTATAGTCCAATTATTGTCGCAAAGATTTTTCCTAATTTAACATTTCGTGCATGTGCATATGAGAAAAATTCATGCACAATATAATATGATGACACACATCTGAAGGCCAAAGAATTTCCTTTTCGTAGTGATCAACTTTTTCTTTAATTTATTAATTGTAAGTAGAGAAATATACAATGTCTCATCACGAAAATGCAAGAATGTCCCTAATGTTTTCGATAGGTCTAAAACCGTTCCTTAAGTATATCCCAGAGCGTTTTTAGTCATTTGTGTTTGTCAAAATCGAGTATTTTTGGTCTCCATTATATATATAACAAACACAATAGTAAAGGATATTGAGAGCATCAGTTGTATCTATATATATATAGTTGTATAGTCATATTCATAGTCAGTTACAAATTGAGTAGATTAGTAAAGGTATTCTTGTAATTAGCCAATAGTAGTTGTCATTATAATTTTCGTTTCTCTTACATGTATATATGGGATATACACTGAAGAATAAAGTCAGTTTTCCTTTTCCAAATATTCTTCTTCTAGAAGTCTCTACTGTTCTCTCTTCTTCTTCATTTGAGCTCAACTGCCACAACAATGGCAGCTTGAGATTAGTTTTGATCTCTCAATTCTAACATGGTATCAGAGCTCAGGCTCACGTACAGCTCAATTCTCGTTCAAGTTTATCATTTTTGTCATTAATTTCTGCTCGATAGTCACAGATCGGGGATCGCGAAACCCTAATTTTTCACCCACATTTCACAGATTGTGAATTATCTCAACCTATATCATGGCGGTAGATGGTGATTCTTCGAATTCAACTGATTTACCAAATGCAAACAAGGATACGTTAGATTCAACCAATCCTCTGTACATGCATCCTTCAGAAAGTGCCGGGTCGACACTGGTGCCGGTAGTATTTGACGGAACTAGCTATAGATCTTGGAGAAGAGGCGTCCTCAGAGCTCTCCTAGTGAAGAATAAGGTCGGCTTTATCAATGAAAAGTGTAAGAAGCCAGATTTCAACCATCCGACGTTTGAACAATGGGAGAGGTGCGACGATATGGTAACATCGTGGATTCTCAACTCACTCTCAAAGGATCTAGCGGACAGTTTGCAATATGTAGTCGATGCGAAAGAACTATGGCAGGAACTGGAGGATAGGTACGATCAGACGAATGGAGCAAAATTGTACCAGCTTGAAAGGGAAATCAATGACCTAAGTTAGGGAACCCTAGACATTACAGGATACTATACGAAAATGAAGAAGCTTTGGGAAGAATTAAACACTCTAAATGCACATGCTCAATGCAAATGCCAATGTACTTGTGGTGCCAAGGCAAGTATGCAGAAGGCAGAACAGGACAGGAGGTTAATTAGGTTTTTAATGGGATTGAACAAGGTTTATACAGTCGTGAGAGGGAGCATTTTGATGATGAACCTATTGCCCGGGATTGCACAAGCCTTTTCTATCCTAATCCAAGAAGAAAAGCAAAGGGAAGTTAGACCAAACAATCATCTGATGATAGAGTCTACCTCAATGAATGTCAATGGACCTGCAAATCCAGGCTTTAGGACCAACTATGCTCAGCAGAAATAATATAGGGAACAACTCATATAGAGGCAATTATCCATCAAAAAGGGCACGCCTATTTTGTGATTACTGCAAGAAGCAAGGGCACACTAGAGATAAATGCTACAAATTGCACGGATTCCCCCAGGATTTTAAATTCACTAAAGGGAAAAATGTAGCATCTGCTGCAAATGTGCATGGAGGGATAGAAGAGATGGTTTCAGGTGGGCACAGTGAAATGGATGTTGGAGATCAAGGTGTGGGGATTCAAAACTTGACAAAGGAGCAGTACAATCAACTGCTGCATTTACTGAAAAATTTCCATGGTGGAAACGCAATTGAAGTCTCAAACAACATTACTAGTGGAGCAGCAAATTTTGCAGGTATACTGGCTTGCTCTACTCATAAAGAAATTATTGGTACTCTTTCATGTAAATGTTTCAAATCATCTGCTAAATATTGGATTCTAGATTCTGGGGCTACAAATCATATGTCTTATAACAAAACTCTGTTAACCAATATTAGAATTTTACCTTATCCTTTCCTAGTAACCTTACCAAATGGATACAAGGTTACACTACAAAAAATCAGCCTAATTGCGGGGGTTTAATAGCGGGGGTTAGTTACAACACCCACAAAATTTCGTTAAATAGTAGGGGTTTACTTAACCGACACAATATAAGAAAATAGCGGCGTCTCAAAACCTACGCCATCTGCAAAAAAAAATTGGGCGCTAACATTTCCCACACTTTTTTTGCTTTGCTCATTATTTTTTTGGCTGAAACAAAATACAAATATTGAGAGATTAACTCAAATATATCAAAACCTAAAAAGCTCCGCCAGCTCTCAGTTCTCACTTACGTATTTCAACAACTCAAGGGAATGGTCTCAATTTTGAGAGATTATCTCAAATTTCATGCTTCTTTCTACTTTAATTTTCTTAAAATCGAAAGTTTTGTGTGAATTTCTCATTTTGTTTGTAAGATTTGAACTCAATCCTCATTTTCCCCTTTTTTCCTTCGATTTTCCTCACTTTTTCCCTATACAGTGGCATAAGCATCTCTATCACTCACTCTGGCATCGCAATCGACAGGTATCTTCAATTACAGTAAGTTCTTCTGCCCTATTTTTGGTTTTGTGTATTGTTATTTCTACAAAATGGGTCTTTCATCTTCCCCATTATTTGGTTTGTATAATCTGTAATTATGGTGTGTTTTTCAATTGCATGCGTCTTTAATTTTGTTTTTGCTGGTCAAGCACTTGTTAATTTTAGGACCGCAATACCAAGTTCAGACGGTGTTCTTACGTATTGGAGACCAGAAGATGATGATCCTTGTGGCTGGAAGGGCGTGAAGTGTGACCTGAAGTCCAAAAGAGTTGTATCCTTGTAAGTATCTGCTGAAATATTGTTGTAGTCACATATAGTTGTGGTGATGTTCTCTTGGCTCTAGCTATTGGGCAAACTAAATATTTTGGAAACATATGTGTTTACAAAATGATCTAAATTGGTAGGATATCACGTGCTATTAACTCCATTAGTTCTTTATCTCTGTTAATTTTGACTGATATAGGGGTTCTGTCTCGCTATAGGATTTTTGTTATCTTGTAGAACTGATGTTCTTGTTCCGAAAATGAATATAGCGTTGAATTTAAGATTTTGTTATTCTTTATCTTGCTTTTTTACTGCACTTTTGGGTAGGTATCTTGCTTTTGCACGGGGCTGATGATTTAACAACTATTTGATTGCTATACTTGTCAAATGCTGCCCTCATTATCTTCACGTCAATATTCTTTTGAACATTTTCACAATGCCAATTTTAAATAATTTTTACTTATACACATTGTCAAAGTTGAATATTTTAAGTAGCCAATTCTTTCCCAAGGCTTCTAACTCTGTTTGAACTGTGTACATCTATTGAAGTTGCAAAGACTTGTGGAAAAGCTAAAGGATATTTTGTAACTCCATATGTTGTTTTCCTTTACATCATATCAATTAATTCTTTTCAAATCAATGATGGACTATACAAGAATCCTAGTAGTTTCCCTTTAAAAGAACACCATCCATCTTGAAGTTGAAAACTATCTGCTAGTAGTTATGTTACTCATTTGCTCATTGATTGCTTTTCTAGCTTTATTAGTATAAAAAAAATTATAAATAACTAGAGCAACAACAAAGAAAACTAAGATTTTTTTATAGCTTGCGAAGGTACTTTCTCTCCTGTGCGGGAATGTGTGTTGCAGCTTGCAAGGTTAAATGAGCAATCATGAAATGGAGTAGTTGTATTAGAATGCTATCATTTGTTATGTCGAAATTTGAAATGGCCAACATGTGGTTTGAGATATATCCTCTATATGGCTATTAGATATTTGAGAAGTGAATGATAGCTTTTTGTGGATCTGCTTTGCCTGCTTATTAAATTTATTCTTTATGTTGCAGGATTCATTATTGAATTGCAGACATGCCAAGGTTCAAGAGTTTGCAGAAAAAGCAAAATTCAGATCAGGAGTCATCAAAGCAAGCTCCAACAATTCAGACCGCATCTAGATAGCGTTCTGGGAGCCATTAGACTGTAGAAGCAATAGGTAAATACTTTTGGCTATTAGTATATATTCAGCAGTCCTTTCTAACCCATTGTTCATCTCTTTCCTGGCTTCATCTGATCTCTTTTCTTATACAGATTCAGAAAAAAATGTCAAAAAGCTCAAAGTGAAAGTCAAAGAAATGCTAAATTAAACGTGTGAAGAACGTATTATGGTTGATTTTTATGGTTGATTTTGATTACCTGGATGAACCATTTGGAGATGCACGCGGTCTACTTTCAGGCTTTTGTGGAGTTTTAGCGTGTGACTTGCACTTTATTTCCAATTCCACTGTGAGTAAATGGTCGAGTTTACCAATGTCATACTNTTCTCCTTTTCCGTTTAACATTGCGGACTACATCATCTTCATTAAACAAATCATCTTTCAGCTTATCTGTTGATTTTGCAGGTCTGCCGCATTTCTTACTCCTTAGTCTAACGATGTTAACCGGAGTAGGACTATTACTTGTTTGGGAACGAGTCATTCGACTTCTCCCTTGTTGCAACATTTTTGGAGGAGGAGGAGACTCAAAATCATCATCATCGGCAGCCTGCACATGCTTATTCGCTTCAGAAGAAGAGGGTGAGGGCAAGTCACTCGAAGATTTAACTGGAGTGGGAGTATTTCTCATTTGAGAACGAGTCATCCGACTGCTCTCTGGTTGCAAGTTTTTAGGAGGAGCAGCAGAATCAAAATCATCAACTTCTGGCGCCGGGGCATTTACATTAGATTCTGAATCAGGGCTTGAGGGCAACTCCCTCAATCGTT
This sequence comes from Nicotiana attenuata, assembly GCF_001879085.1. Taxonomy (NCBI): domain Eukaryota; kingdom Viridiplantae; phylum Streptophyta; class Magnoliopsida; order Solanales; family Solanaceae; genus Nicotiana; species Nicotiana attenuata. Next base: position 151,669 of record NW_017672789.1, on the reverse strand, counting down.
TCGCATAATCTAACCTAACGCCTTTTCCGTCAATCTTCAGTTTGCTTTTAGAAGCAGCCATTTTTGAATGCATTTTCTACAATAAACCAAACAAACAAAGCTTTAACAAAACAAACACAAAAGTTAAAGCAAACACAAAACTCACACTGTAACAAAACTCAAAAGTTAACCCAAAATGCCATAAACACAAAGCAGAGGCCAAAACAAAGCTTTAACAAAAGTGAAGACAACTGAAGGAAAACAAACAAATAAAACTGTAACAAAACTCAAAATCTAAACAAAAATAAAAGCCATAAACTCAAAGCAGAGGCCAATTTTTCCAAATTTTAACAAAACTCAAAAAACCAAAAATTCTACCCTAAAAGTCGAAATAACAAACCATGCATTTCGTTTCATCAAGTTTAAGTCTCGAACGCAGAAACAAGGAACACAAAATCATCCGAAAAAACACAGCAACATTGAAAAAAATTGGCGTAATCAGAAAAAGCAAAAAAAAAATAAAATAAAAAAACAAAATTCAAAACCAACACTGTAGGAAAAGCATAAAATGAAACGAAAATTACCTCAAACTAAGATTGAAACCTCGAAAAGCAACTTGCACACAACAATGGAGTCGGTTATGGTCTGAGAAAATCGAGAGGAAGAGTGAGTGAGAAAAGCGTGAGGAAGAGAGCAACAGAGAAATTATAATTTAAAATATTAAAACGGTTATGTTAAGGTGTGGGCTACTGGGTGAAAATAAAATTTCATAAGTTAGCCAACATGGGCTATGCCAGGTAAATGCCTCAAAATATGGGCTATTTTTGAGTGGGCTGTATGGCCCAAGTGACATAGAATATAATTTCTTCTTTTCTTTTTAGGATTAAAACAATCAACAAGAAAATGTCTAAAAAGTGATATTAGTAATAGCTACTCAAGTGTTCTTTTCTTTCTATTTCTCTTTCATTTCCTCTATTTTAAGTGTTCACTTCCACAATTACAAAATTTCTTAGGAAGCATCTAAGGGTAGGAAATTTAATGCGATTGTGCGAAGTTTTAGATCTATTTACTAAGAAGTGTGGTGGATGGTTAGGATCTCTCCACCCAAAACTATATTTTCTCCGGTCCACAATAAGTGACCAATTTGCTTTAGGCACACCCATTAAGGAAATACTAAATTTTAGACAAAAATAGTTAGTGTGATTAAACTATCTTTAATTAAATGTTGCAGCATAATTTAATGTGAGGAGTACAAGACTTTTTAGGGATATGTACATAAGGGTAATTTTGGAAAAATAAATTGAATTTTTTCTTGATTATATAAATGGACACTTATTTTGTACCAAAATTAAAAACCAAATTAGTCACTTATTGTGAATCGGAGGGAGTAACTTTCATTTTTAGTTTTGGGACTAGGTAATTTCCTAGTAGGGAAAGCTTTCCTTTTAATGAATCCTACGGTGTTACTCAGATTAATGGGTACCAATTAAAAATGGAGGTCTTAGATCCAAGAAAATTGACATTTATGATTAGTATGTGTGAAATACTTCATGCAACTCATTGAGAGGAACTCAAGAAAACATGTCGAAAAGTTTGTATGGTTTATGAAGAAGGGATGAAAAATTAGTCGGGCAATGTGATATGTAGGGTCAGGGAAGCATGTTGGGTTTGATGTTTCCGCTGTCAGCTCCAACTTGCCAAAATATTGGGTTGATTTCAGCAAAGAGAGACAGACAGAGAAATGGCCTATTAAGCAAAATTGGGCTGGAATTTGAATAGAAAAACGTGCTTGCATGTCAAGTTTTTTTAAAATCATCTGTATTCGAAATTCGAAATTCACTTAATTGATTAATTTGAACTTACATCATTTAGGCAAAAGAGGTAAAGCACACGTCAACAAGGTCACATGTTGCTTCCAAACGCACACGCAAATATACGTGGTCTGTATGGGTCAAAATCTGACCACTAGATGGTTATCATTAAAGGAGACGGTAAGAAGTCGACCCCGCCATGGTCGTGCCCACGAGACGTAACGGCGACGAGTACCACGGTCCCTGCCGGGGTCAAGCCGTTAGAAAGCTTACATCGCAGAACAAATGTAATGTCTTGGGCAAGTAATGAAGGACTCAGTCATGAGAAAGCACGCTAGTCAAAGACCGTTGGATAAAAGGGGAAATTGGTAGTATATATAGAGAGGCAAGAGACCATTACAAGGGGACCAGATCTGGCTATTATATTTAGAGTCATCGTTACGGAACCAACAAAGGGGGAATCTCTTAGCTATCAACAGCTCTCTCTCTTCTCCTTCTATGCCTTTTCGATTAGGGTGTAAACCTTCCATAAATGTAAGCTTATCATTTTCGCTTGATATGTGATAATCATCTTAAGAAATATTAAATCAGTCTGTTCTTCTCCAATTTTTGTACTCAATATGTTTTGATCTAGAGTTAAGTATGTTTGGCTAAGATTTACCTTCTCCCTCTCTACTAATTTATTTAACTAAAGGGTTTAACGATTTTTTGGTTAAATAATTTGGCGCCGTCTGTGGGGATTTATTAACCAAAATTTTTAGTTTCCTTTAGATCTAGAACCAGCGAATATCACTACCATGCTGTCACGGCCTCACCATCTCGGCACAAACACCAACTCGAAAGAGCGGTACGTAAGCCTTCGAAATGACCGTACCAATCTAGGTCAGGTTGCTACATAAAATAGAAGTTATTACCACTGTCTACGCAAAACCCACGTCTCACCTATAATGATGGGTTTGGCACGACATATGCACGTTTGAAATAGAATCGCGGTAGTCTGGCATGACCACAACCCCGTTTGATGTACCTACCTTATACACTAACCCGTCATAAATCCTGCTGTGTGGTCTTCTGAAAGAGTGGGCACATCATTTCGACCTTGCTCGAAATAACACCCTTACGGCAAGCGGCCATCTCCAAAAGAAGGGTTCGACCTAGCTCGAACTTACAACGGGTTATCATTTTGACCTCGCTCGAAATAACACCCCTCGGCCAACGGCCATCGCCAAAAGAAGGGTTCGACCTAGCTCAAACTTACAACGGGTTATCATTTCGACCTCGCTCGAAATAACACCCCTACGGCCGGCAGTCATCGCCATAAGAAGCTATCTGCTAGTAGTTATGTTACTCATTTGCTCATTGATTGCTTTTCTAGCTTTATTAGTATAAAAAAATTATAAATAACTAGAGCAACAACAAAGAAAATTAAGATTTTTTTATAGCTTGTGAAGGTACTTTCTCTCCTGTGCGGGAATGTGTGTTGCAGCTTGCAAGGTTAAATGAGCAATCATGAAATGGAGTAGTTGTATTAGAATGCTATCATTTGTTATGTCGAAATTTGAAATGGCCAACATGTGGTTTGAGATATATCCTCTATATGGCTATTAGATATTTGAGAAGTGAATGATAGCTTTTTGTGGATCTGCTTTGCCTGCTTATTAAATTTATTCTTTATGCTGTAGGATTCATTATTGAATTGCAGACATGCCAAGGTTCAAGAGTTTGCAGAAAAAGCAAAATTCAGATCAGGAGTCATCAAAGCAAGTTCCAACAATTCAGACCGCATCTAGAAAGCGTTCTGGGAGCCATTGGACTGTAGAAGCAATAGGTAAATACTTTTGGCAATTAGTATATATTCAGCAGTCCTTTCTAACCCATTGTTCATCTCTTTCCTGGCTTCATCTGATCTCTTTTCTTATACAGATTCAGAAAAAAATGTCAAAAAGCTCAAAGTGAAAGTCAAAGAAGTGCTAAATTTAACGTGTGAAAAACGTATTATGGTTGATTTTTATGGTTGATTTTGATTACCTGGATGAACCATTTGGAGATGCACGCGGCTTACTTTCAGGCTTTTGTGGATTTTTAGCGTGTGACTGCACTTTATTTCCAATCCACTGTGAGAAATGGTCGAGTTTACCCATGTCATACTTCAAGAGCGTCTTCGATCAAATTATAAAGGTATAGGCTCTATATTCTTACAACTATATCACTGGTTCTTTTTTGGAGAAGGACAACTATATCTCTATTTTTCCTTTGAACTTTATATTTGCATGTAATAGATATGCTAACCAATATTTTATTCTTGAAGCCCAAGTTCTTTTTTAAGACAACCGAGTCAGTTGCGCGGCAACATGTTAATAAATCTATTGGAAAGAAATGGGCTGCAAATAAGCTTTACTTGTGGAGTGCATTTGAAGACCCACTTAAAAGTAGAGCTGAGATTATTGATAATGTACCGGATGGAATTCCGCTGGATCAATGGATTTCTTTTGTTGATTATCAATATAAAGATTCAACAAAGGTACTTATAAAACTGCTTCTACTAGTCTTTGTAATTATATTATTATTTGTTCTTCTAATTGAGTTTCAAGTATATTTTAATAAGGAAATGCGTAAAAGAAATGCTGAAATAGAAAAAAGCAGACGATTCCACACACAGTTTCAGGACTCAACCACGTTCCACAAAAACACTAGTACAACATGTTCAAATGTCCCAATGATGTTGCAGCTATGTATTTAACTTTGTACAGTCAAAATGATGCTTACTAACAAATAGCAAATGATCATTTTATGTTGCCTTATTATTTAGGTGGGAAAATATAAAAGTATATTATCAATTTGTCATTATGTATTGGCTTTAGAGAAACATGAACTTTTTCTGTGAATAAAGAAGGTTGGAAATTGCCATTGCATTTTCTTTCTGTAAATTTCCACATTGTAGATGGCAAAGATCTCTTTCCACATGGATATAGAATCCATAAAGCTTTAGGACTATGGGGATAACAGAATCACTAAGAAGCCATATGCATGGTCTTTGTGTATGGATCTGTAAGGTATACTGGACAAATGCATTCATGGTGGTTTAATTGTGACAATGAATTTTGTATGTGTAGGAAAAATTGAGTTAGCTTTGAGCCAAAGCACCATAGACGAGTCTGAAATTTCGCCAAATGATGCCATTGGTAAGGTGCTAGGAAAAGAGCACTCTGGAAGGGTGAGGTGTTTGGGATTATGACCTGTCCCCAGTAGAGGTTTTAACAGTAGACCTCGTTTTGGTGGTACAAGTGCTCCAAGTAGTGAAGGTTCATGTTCGTCCCAATGTCAACAGAACCATAATCAAATGATGAATGCGTTGAAGGCATATATGATAATGAAAGAAGGGACAATACCTGAACAGTTTGTGGGATTCTTCGCTTCTCCTTCGACGGTTTCTCCTACAACTGTAAGTAAAGTTCTTCAATTTTTTCTTACTTAAATTTGTCTGTTTGCAAAGATAGAGTGACTTAGGTTAGTACTATTTTGTAGAGCCTAGAGTTACTGCAATGTCTGATTTGGGCATGATTTTTAAAATTAGGAGCATAATGCGATATAAAATTAACCTTTTATTTGGTCATGTTTATTAATTGCTAGTGATTATTGGGTTTACTGACTTGTATACATTACCAATACTCTTTGACTTATCCAACAAAGTATATCTGCACAAACATTTCTTTTCTCAGTCCAATAAAGAAAAGAAAGACTTCAATGTTAATCTAAATTTGAGTTTAAAGTACAAAGGAAGCTTGAAGAGTTACACTTATTTACTTACAATACTTACTGAACCTAGAGTTCTTGCAATGTCTGATTCTTGCATGATTTTTATACTTTGCTTTTTCTTTTTATGCAGCCAAGTGATGCGGGCAGTGGACCCCTTTCGCCCTTGGACCCAAGAAGATCATGCGGTGATAGTAATTTTAGTGACGACCGTTGATTTCATTGTAATTGTCTTAGATAATTAATTGTGATAATATATTTGTGTGGTTGGAGCGGATGCTAGAATGTTGAAGTGAATGTTTTGTGTTCAAATTTAATTTTTGAGTCTAATGATGCTACTTAATGTTGACAATTTAGTTTTAAATACTAATGATATTTTATGACAATATTTTATGGTTTTACGATATGTTATTGATTTGTCTTAACTTTAAAATGTTTTTTCTTTACTTTGATTATGATTTACACCTTAATTAGTGGATTTTTAATTAATATATGAATTAAAATAATTCCATGAACTGCCGAGGTTATGACTGCCAGGAGCTTTAAATATAAGCTAATAAAAAAAACTTTTAAAATTATTTTGCGGAGGTTTCAAACCGCCGCAATTCGTAATTAAAAATTATTTTAAGAAGATTTAATTTTAGATTTGCTGGGGTCAATCGCCACAAATTAACCGCCACTACTTAGTTCTGGCGGTCAGCAAAAAATTACAGCAAATTGATTGCGACGATTGTTATTGTGGGGGTCTTAACGACTGCCGCAACAACATATTGCGGGGGTTTGCAACCGCCGCAAACCTTAAAAATAACCCCTGCAATTAAGCTGTTTTTTTGTAGTGATTTAGGCAAAAGAGGTACAGCACACGTCAACAAGGTCACATGTTGCTTTCAAATGCACACGCAAATATACGTGGTTTGTATGGGTCAAAATCTGACCACTAGATGATTATCATTAAAGGAGACGGTAAGAGGTCGACCCCGCCATGGTCGTGCCCACGAGACGTAACGGCGACGAGTACCACGGTCCCTGCCGGGGTCAAGCCGTTAGAAAGCTTACATCGCAGAACAAGTGTAATGTCTTGGGCAAGTAATAAAGGACTCAGTCATGAGAAAGCACGCTAGTCAAAGACCGTTGGATAAAAGGAAAAATTGGTAGTATATATAGAGAGGCAGGAGACCATTACAAGAGGACCGGATCTGGCTATTACATTTAGAGTCATCGTTAACCAACAAAGGGGGAATCTCTTAGCTATCAATAGCTCTCTCTCTTCTCCTTCTATGCTTTTTCGATTAGGGTGTAAACCTTCCATAAATGTAAGCTTATCATTTTCGCTTGATATGTGATAATCATCTTAAGAAATATTAAATCAGTTTGTTCTTCGCCAATTTTTGTACTCAATATGTTTTGATCTAGAGTTAAGTATGTTTGGCTAAGATTTACCTTCTCCCTCTCTACTAATTTATTTAACTAAAGGGTTTAACGATTTTTTGGTTAAACAATTTGGTGCCGTCTGTGGGGATTTATTAACCAAAATTTTTAGTTTCCTTTAGATCTAGAACCAGCGAAATATCACTACCATGCTGTCACGGCCTCACCATCTCGGCACAAACACCAACTCGAAAGAGCGGTAGGTAAGCCTTCGAGATGACCGTACCAATCTAGGTCAGGTTGCTACATAAAATAGAAGTTATAACCACTGTCTATGCAAAACCCACGTCTCACCTGTAACGATGGGTTTGACACGACATATGCACTTTTGAAATAGAATCGCGGTAGTCTGGCATGGCAACAGCCCCGTTTGATGTACCTACCTTATACACGAACCTGTCATAGATCCTGCTGTGTGGTCTTCTGAAAGAGTGGGCACATCCTGCCCTATTTTCAAATCCCCCCACGCACCGGATGATCCATGAACAAAGTGTAACATGTTTCCCTTGTTTGTGCAAATCGGACGAGATCAGATCGGGACTCGGTTTTAGCACTTCAGCGAGTGAGGTGGGCTCAACCCGTGAGAAGCCTTGACGCTGTCAACGACGAAGCCGAGCACGACCACCAAATTTAAAACCACCATTCGAGCACTTGGCGGAGCGAGTAACCCTGCAACGCCGCTCCTTCTTTCATCAGCTTGTTATGTGGAGGTAACAAACGATTTCATTTTGGTTTATCTTCACCCTTTTGTTGGTTCAAAACAGGAACGCAAGCACTCGCATGGGTACGCGAGTGAAAGACCAACACCTCCAAAACACCCCCGGAAATGGTTCTGTACTGCCCCGCAAGTAATGATCGAGCAAAACCCTCCAAGCCGCAGCATATCACAAATAACAGAAGCGGCTTGGTACAGAGCAACTATAAAAAAAAGAATAAAAAAAATAATCTCCAACGAAAGCTACATGGAGCGGACTGGGACTCACCCAAGAAATGCACAATATTCTCCAATGAAAGCAAAATTGAACGAACTGGGACTCACCCAGGGAATGCACAGTACCCTCCAAATGAAAGTGAAATTAAGCAAACCAGAGCCTGCCTCGACGCACGCATATAAAACACAATGACGAAGTAGTGTCCCCCAACGGGAATACAACGGGTTATCATTTCGACCTTGCTCGAAATAACACCCTTACGGCCAGCGGCCATCTCCAAAAGAAGGGTTCGACCTAGCTCGAACTTACAACGGGTTATCATTTTGACCTCGCTCGAAATAACACCCCTACGGCCAACGGCCATCGCCAAAAGAAGGGTTCGACCTAGCTCAAACTTACAACGGGTTATCATTTCGACCTCGCTTGAAATAAAACCGCTACGGCCAACAACCATCACCATAAGAAGCGGTCGACCTAGCTCGAACTTACAACAGGTTATCGTTTCGACCTTGCTCGAAATGTCACGACCCCAGTTCGCCCTCCGTGAACTATCGTGACGGCACCTAGTCTCTATGACTAGGTAAGCCTAACAAATGCAGAAAACAACTAATCTTGCGAAAATAAATGATCAAAAGCTGAATAACTGAAAGAAACAGTATTTAAATGTTGCTTGGCATATACACATAACTTTCCAAAATCTGATACACTATCCCAAAACACGGAAACTCACGGATCCACAGCCTAAGAAAAACACTACATAGCTCTAATCTCCGGAGTGTCTAACAAGAACATAAAGTACAGAAGGGCTAACTACTAATGCAGGAATAGAAAGAGACTCCTCGGTCTACGGACGCGGCAGATATACCTCGAAGTCCCGTAGAATCGCCTCGCCTCAAGAATGGTAAGCCTGAGTAGAGATACCTCGATCTGCACATGAAAAACATGCGCAGGAAGAGCATGAGTACACCACAGCGGTACTCAGTAAGTGCCAAGCCTAACCTCGGTTAGGTAGTGACTAGGAAGGTCAGGGCCCTACTGAGGTGAAATAAGATATAAGGTTTAACAGTGTAAAATAACAGTGTAAATAAATAACACAAGATATAAAGGACAGCAACAACTATCACAGAGGCAAGTAAAACACAGTAAGAGAACATAACTCAGCTCCAAGATAACAACCGGGGATCTCCCAGGATACTGTCATGTAGTCCCCAAATATAAATATCATCTCCAGTGGATCTACCGGGTGCGGTCCCGTAGTCCAACTCATAAATGTGCAGGGGGATCTCCCGGAATAAAATTCTGTAGTCCCAAAGTAAACATACAGGGGAGCTCCCGGGATACCATCCCGTAGTCCCAAAGTAAAAGTGCAGGGGAATGTCCCGGAATACCATTCCGTAGTCCCAAAGTAAATACACAGCAACAACAAGAATTCAATCCAATCAATTTCATATCAAAATGAAGCAGGTAATCCTAACCTAGCGTGGTTCACGTAATACAATTAAGGCAGTTAAGGCAATTAGAGCAATTTAGTCAAGTAGACATGCTTCTCTAAGCTACAGCAGGTTTAGTGTCCAAACAGTGTAAGCAGGAAAAGGAAGAACACAATTCAAGGCTATTTCTAATGAAAAACTGGATTTCCAACAATTAGCACAAGTACGCGCTCGTCACCTCACGTACGAGGCATTTCAATTACCACAATACCAATCCTAAGGGGAAAGGTCCTCCACACAAGGTTAGACAAGCCACTTACCTCGAACAAGTGCAAGTCAACTCGAAACCACGCCTTTGCCACGAGTATCTGACTCCAAATGGCCCAAATCTATTCAATTAAGTTTCATAATGTAAATAACACTTCAAATAACTGATTATATAATTAAATTCTAAGCTAATACGCGAAATTAGGTAAAATGACCAAAATGCCCCTCAGGCCCACATCTCGGAATCGGGTAAAATTTACATTTTCGGAATTCTCATACTCTCACGAGTTCATACATACCAAGAATACTGAAATCGGAGACCAAATGGCCTCTCAAATCCTCATTTAAGACCTCTTAAACTTAAGCCCTAATTACCCATTTTCCCCAAATTTCTCATCACTAATTAGGTCTTTAATCACATAAAAACGAGTTATGAAGTCAAAAATGTTACCTCCAAGTGATCCCTCTTTGTTTTCCTCAAAAGTCTCTCTCAAAAGCTTCAAACTCGGATGAAAATGGTGAAAGAATGGCTCAATTTCGCAAAGGCAACAAAATATAGGTTCTGCCCAGCGATTCCCGCATTTGCGGACCTGGGACCGCATCTGCGTTCCCGCTTTTCCGGAAATTACGTCGCATCTGCGACTCTCATTTAAGTGACAAAAACCGCATCTGCAATTACCCTTCCGCAGATGCGAAACCGCTTCTGCGGTATTTCTTCCGCATCTGCGGAACCTGAAGGAGAATAGAAAATCTGCTTCTGCGGTCTTCTTAGCCGTTTCTGCGGCGCCGCATCTGCGGTTCCCAACCGTAGATGCGAAAATACCAGAAGCAGCATAAATACAACAGCTGCAACATTTCTCAAAACTCCCTGTTAACCATCCGAAATCACCCCGAGGCCCCCGGGACCTCAACCAAAAGCACAAACATTACCTAATACCTTATTCAAACTTGTACCAATCTTCAAAACACTCCAAACAACATCAAAATAACCAAAACACATCGGATTCAAGCCTAAGTTTCTAAAATCTTCTAAATCACGTTTTTGATAAAAAACCCAACCAAACCACGTTTGAATGACCTAAAATTTTGCACACACATCCCAAATGACACAACAGAACTGCTGCAACTCTCGGAATTCCATTCCGACTCTCGGATCAAAATCTCGCTATCGAACCGGAAACTTCAAAAAATTCAACCTTCGGCATTTCAAGCCTAAATTAGCTACGGACCTCCAAAATACAATCCGAACACGCCCCTAAACCCAAAATCACCTAACGGAGCTAACGGAACCATCGGATTTCCATTCCGAGGCCGTCTTCACAGTGTTCCGACTACGGTCAACTTTCCAACACTTAAGCTCTCATTTAGGGACTAAGTGTCCCAAAACTCTTCGAAACTCAAAACCGAACATCCCGGCAAATCGAAATAGCAGAAATAAACTTGGGGGAAGAAGTTAATAAGGGATCGGGGCGTAAATTCCAAAAATGACCGGCCGGGTCGTTACATCCTCCCACACTTAAACATTCGTTCGTACTCAAACGAGCACAAAGACATACCTGAAGTAGTGAAAAGATGAGGGTACTAGTTGCGCATATCCTGCTCGGTCTCCCAGGCCGCCTCCTCGGCCGGCTGACCCCGCCACTGAACCTTCACTGATGCAATGTTCTTTGACCTCAGCTTCCTGACCTGCCTGTCCAGTATTGCCACTGGCTCCTCAACATAAGATAGATCCTTTTCCAACTGGACTGAGCTGAAATCCAACACGTCGACGAATCACCGTGATACCTCCGGAGCATCGAAACATGAAAAATCGGATGAACTCCTGCCAAGCTGGGAGGTAAGGCAAGCTCGTACGCAACCTCCCCAACACGCCTCAATATCTCAAAAGGGCCAATATACCTCTGACTCAACTTCCCCTTCTTCTCAAATCTCATAACGCCATTCATGGGCGAAACCCGAAGCAGAACCTGCTCTCCAACCATATAGGAAACATCACGAACCTTTCGGTCCGCGTAACTCTTCTGTCTGGACTGGGCTGTATTGAGTCTATCTTGAATCACCTTGACTCTCTCCAAAGCATCCTGAACCAAGTCTGTGCCCAATAATCTGGCCTCACCTGGCTCGAACCAACCCATCGGGGATCTACATCGCCTACCATATAAGGCCTCGTACGGTGCCATCTGAATGCTGGACTGATAGCTGTTGTTATAGGCAAACTCCGCCAATGGCAAGAACTGATCCCAAGAACCTCCAAACTCAATCACACACGTACGGAGCATATCCTCAAGAATCTGAATAGTGCGCTTGAACTGTCCGTCTATCTGAGGGTGAAATGCTGTGCTCAACTCTACCCGAGTGCCCAACTCCTGCTGTACGGCTCTCCAGAATCGCGATGTGAACTGAGTACCTCTGTCTGAAATGATGGAAATTGGAATGCCATGCAGACGGACAATATCTCGGATATAAATCTTCGCCAACCGCTCCGAGGAATAGGTAGTACACACAGGGATGAAATGCGCGGACTTGGTCAGCCGATCCACAATAACCCAAATGGTATCGAACTTCTTCAAAGTCCGTGGGAGCCCAGATACGAAGTCCATGGTGATCCGCTCCCACTTCCGCTCCGGAATCTCTATCTGCTGAAGCAATCCACCCGGCCTCTGGTGCTCATACTTCACCTGTTGACAATTAAGGCACCGAGCTACAAACCCAACTATATCCTTCTTCATCTGCCTCCACCAGTAGTGCTGCCTCAAATCCCGATACATCTTCGCGACACCCGGATGAATGGAATACTGCGAACTGTGGGCCTCCTCTCGAATCAACTCCCGATGCCCATCAACATTGGGTACACATACTCGACCCTGCATCCTCAAGACCCTGTCAGCACCTAAAGTCACATCTCGAGCATCGCCATGTAACAGTTTGTCCTTGAGGACAAGCAAATGAGGGTCATCAAACTGACGCTCCCGGATGCGGTCAAACAAGGAAGACCGAGAGACCACACAAGCTAGAACCCGACTGGGCTCCGAAAGATCCAATCTCACAAACTGGCTGGCTAAGGCCTGAACATCCATCGCCATAGGCCTCTCTGCAGCTAACTCATGATCATGGACAGGATAATTCTTCTCATGTATCTTCAACTGTCTGGACGCGTAGGCAATCACCCTACCGTCCTGCATCAATACCGCTCCAAGGCCAACTCTCGAGGCATCACAATAGACAGTATAAGGCCCCGAACCGGTAGGCAATATCAAAATTGGGGATGTAGTCAGGGCTGTCTTGAGCTTCTGAAAGCTCTCCTAGCACTCTTCCGTCCACTCGAACGGAGCACCCTTCTGGGTCAGTCTGGTCATAAGTGCTGCAATAGATGAAAACCCCTGAACAAATCGACGGTAATAACCCGCCAAGCCAAGAAAACTACGGATCTCTATAGCTGAGGATGGTTTGGGCCAACTCTGCACGACCTCCACTTTCTTCGGATCCACCTGAATACCCTTTCTCGAGACCACATGACCCAAGAACGACACGGAATCCAGCCAAAACTCACTTTTTGAAAACTTAGCATACAACTTCTTCTCTCTCAAGGCCTAGAGCATTGTCCTCAGGTGTTGCTCATGATCTTCCCGACTCCGGGAATATACCAGAATGTCATCAATAAAAACGATCACGAATGAATCAAGATATGGCCAGAAAACACTGTGCATCAGATGCATGAAGGCTGCTGGGGCATTAGTCAGCCCAAATGACATAACAAGGAACTTGTAATGACCATACCGAGTCTTGAAGGCAGTCTTTGGGATATCTGGCTCCCGAATCTTCAACTGATGATAGCCCGAACGCAATTCAATCTTAGAAAATACACAAGCACCCTGCAACTGGTCGAACAGGTCATCAATACGAGGCAAAGGATAGCGGTTCTTCACTGTCACCTTATTCAACTGGCAGTAATCAATACACATATGCATAGAACCATCCTTCTTCTTGACAAATAACACAGGAGCACCCCAAGGCGATACACTAGGCCAAATGAAACCCTTATCAAGTAATTCCTGCAATTGCTCCTTCAACTCCTTCAACTTAGGAGGAGCCATACGATACGGAAGGATAGAAATGGGCTGAGTGTCCGGCAACAGATTAATGCCAAAATCAATGTTTCTATCGGGTGGCATGCCCGGAAGATCAACTGGAAACACATCAGGGAAATCCCGTACCACTGGGACTGAATCAACAGAAAGAGTATCCAAACTGGCATCTCTCACATAAGCTAAGTACGCATCACAACCTTTCTCAACCATACGCTGAGCCTTAAGGAAAGAAATAACTCTACTCGGAGTGTGGCCTAAAGCACCCCTCAACTCAATACGCGGTACACCTGGCATGGCCAGTGTCACGGTTTTGGCATGACAATCAAGAATACCATAATGGGGCGACAACCATTCCATGCCCAAGATAATATCAAAATCAACCATGCTGAGCAACAATAAGTCGGCTCTGGTCTCAAAACCACCAAGAATAACCAAACATGACCGATAAACGCGGTCCACAACAAGAGAATCTCCCACAGGAGTAGAAACATAAACTAGGGAACTCAAAAAATCCCGAGGTACACCCAAATGTGGGCAAAATAAGAAGACACATAAGAATAAGTGGAGCCTGGATCGAATAGAACCGATGCATCTCTGTGACCAAGATAGTACCTGTAATGATAGAATCGGAGGTGACAGCCTCTGTACGGGCTGGAAGAGCATAATATCTGGCTTGTGCTCCCCCTCGAGGGCGACCTCTACCTCCCCGACCTCCACCCCTGGCTGGTTGGGTCGGTGGAGTAGCAACTGGCGCTAGGACCATAGCCTGGGAGCTCTGCGGGGCCTGCTGTGGCTGAGGAGTCTGCGGAGGTGCACCCCTCCTGAGTCTGGGGCAATCCCTCACCATATGGCGTGTGTCACCACACTCAAAACAAGCTCTGGGAGGACGTCGCGGCTGTGACTGGCTCGGGCTAGGTCTGCTGGACTGACCACTGAAAGCACCCCGTGCAGGAGGCGCACTAGAGACTGGAGGTGCATAATAAGGCTCCTGAGGCCTAGGTGGAGCTGGAATACCACTGGCTGCTGGAAGATCTGAATGAACGGGGCGTTACCCATATGAACCCTACCATGACGACCTGCAGCTGGGGCACGGGCACCAGAATAATGGCCCGACTCTCGAGACCTCTTGGCCTTCCTCTCCTCTCTGTCCCTAGCATGCATACCCTCAATCCTCCTAGCAATGCTCACCACCTGCTGATAAGATATATCCATCTCTAACTCACGAGCCATGCTAGATATGATGCTGGGAATAAGCCTCTCGATGAACCGGCGAACCCTTCTCGCGAACCGTAGAAACCAAAGCTGGTGCATGTCTAGCCAAGTCAATGTAACGGACAGCATACTTCGAGACAGTCATAGTACCCTGGCGCAAATGCTCAAATTCCACGCGCCAGGCGTCCCTAAGACTCTAGGGGACATACTCCCTCGTGAACATATCTAAAATCTGAGTCCAAGTCAGGGAAGCTGCCTCATCCGGACTGTCTAACTCATAAGCACGCCACCACTAATAGGCGGCTCCTCGAAGCTGGAAAGTAGTGAAGGAAACCCCGCTCGATCCTAATATGCCCATAGTACTAAAAATAAGGTAGCACTCCTCCATAAATACCAAGGTATCCTCTGATGCTAACCCACTGAATATAGGAGGATCATATTTCTTGAACCTCTCAAGTCTCCGTTGCTCATCCTCTAAAGCCGATGCCCTGTCCTCGGACTGAGCTGGCACTGCAGGCGGCGCAGGATTAACCTCTGGGACCTGATCAACATGCACTCGCTGCTCAGGAGTGCGGGCGGCGGGAGTCTGCGCTCCTCCCCCGGCCTGGGATGTGGCTGAAGCAAGGGGAAGTAACCCTGCCTGAGCCAGAGTGATGTACATGCTCATAAACTGTGCCAAAGTCTCCTGGAGTGCTGGAGTAGTAGTGGCAGACGTACCAGGTGTCTGGACTCCGGCTGGTACTACTGGTAGTACCTCGACGGCAGCTCGTGCAGGTGCTCTGGCTGCACCACGAGCGCGTCCTCGGCCTCTACCCCGGCCCCGGCCTCTAACGGCTCCAGTAGGGGGCATGAGTTCCTGGTCATCTCGAGTAGCACGTGTCCTCACCATCTGTGAGAGAATAGAAAGACAGAAGTTTAGAATTGGGGTATCAAAAATCTCGCACGACAAGGAACTCAAATGAAGTGAAATTTTTCCTAACAGTTACATAGCCTCTCGTAGATAAGTACAGACGTCTCCGTACCGATCAGCGAGACTCTAATGAACCGGCTTGTGATCCATGACTCCAATGAACCTAGAGCTCTGATACCAACTTGTCACGATCCTAGTTCGCCCTCCGTGAACTATCGTGACGGCACCTAGTCTCTTCGACTAGGTAAGCCTAACAAATTCGGAAAACAACTAATCTTGCGGAAATAAATAATCAAAAGCTGAATAACTGAAAGAAACGGTATTCAAATGTTGCTTGGCCTATACACACAACTTTCTAAAATCTGATACACTATCCCAAAACCCGGAAACTCACGTATCCACAAGCTGAGAAAAACACTACATAGCTCTAATCTCCGGAGAGTCTAACAAAAACATATAGTACAGAAGGGCTAACTACTAATGCAGGAATAGAAAGAGACTCCTCGGTCTGCGGACGCGGCAGATATACCTCGAAGTCCTGTAGAATCGCCTCGCCTCAAGAATGGTAAGCCTGAGTAGAGATACCTGGATCTGCACATGAAAAACATGCGCAGGAAGGGCATGAGCACACCATAGCGGTACTCAGTTTGTGCCAAGCCTAACCTCGGTTGGGTAGTGACGAGGAGGGTCAGGGCCCTACTAAAGTGAAATAAAATATAAGGTTTAACAGTGTAAGATAACAGTGTAAATAAATAACACAAGATATAAAAAACAACAACAACTATCACAGAGGCAAGTAAAACACAGTAAGAGAATACAACTCAGCTCCAAGATAACAACCGGGGATCTCCAGGATACTGTCCTGTAGTCCCCAAATATAAATATCATCTCCAGTGGATCTCCCGGGTGCAGTCCCGTAGTCCAACTCATAAATGTGCAGGGGGATCTCCCGGAATAAAATTCTGTAGTCCCAAAGTAAACTTACAGGGGAGCTCCCGGGATACCGTCCCATAGTCCCAAAGTAAAAGTGCATGGGGATCTCCCGGAATACCGTTCCGTAGTGCCAAAGTAAAAGTGCAGGGGGATCTCCCGGAATACCGTTCCGTAGTCCCAAAGTAAATACACAGCAACGACAAGAATTCAATCCAATCAATTTCATATCAAAATGAAGCAGGTAATCCTAACCTAGCATGGTTCACGTAATACAATTAAGGCAGTTAAGGCAATTAGAGCAATTTAGTCAAGTAGACATTCTTCTCTAAGCTACAACAGGTTTAGTGTCCAAACAGTGTAAGCAGGAAAAGGAAGAACACAATTCAAGGATATTTCTAATGAAAAACCGGATTTCCAACAATTAGCACAAGTACACGTTCGTCACCTCACGTACGAGGCATTTCAATTACCACAATACCAATCCTAAGGGGAAAGGTCCCCCACACAAGGTTAGACAGGCCACTTACCTCGAACAAGTGCAAGGCAACCCGAAACCACGCCTTTGCTACGAGTATCCGACTCCAAATGGACCAAATCTATTCAATTAAGTTTCATAATGTAAATAACACTTCAAATAACTGATTGTATAATTAAATTCTAAGCTAATACGCGAAATTAGGTAAAAGGACCAAAACTCCCCTCAGGCCCACGTCTCGGAATCAGGAAAAATTTACATTTTCGGAATCCTCATACTATCACGAGTTCATACATACCAAGAACACTGAAATCGGAGACCAAATGACCCCTCAAATCCTCATTTGAAGACCTCTTAAACTCAAGCCCTAATTACCCATTTTTACCAAATTTCTCATCACTAATTAGGTCTTTAATCACATAAAAACGAGTTATGAAGTCAAAAATGTTACCTCCAAGTGATTCCTCTTTGTTTTCCTCAAAAGTCTCTCTCAAAAGCTTCAAACCCGGATGAAAATGGTGAAAGAATGGATCAATTTCGCAAAGGCAACAAAATATAGGTTCTGCCCAGCGATTCCCGCATTTGCGGCCCTGGGACCGCATCTGCGGTCCCGCTTTTGCGGAAATTACGTCGCATCTGCGACTCTCATTTAAGTGAGAAAAACCCATCTGCGATTACCCTTCCGCAGATGCGTAACTGCTTCTGCGGTATTTCTTCTGCATCTGCGGAACCTGAAGGAGAATAGACAATCCGCTTCTGCGGTCTTCTTAACCGTTTCTGCGGTGTCGCATCTGCGGTTCCCAAACTGCAGATGCAAAAATACCAGAAGCAGCATAATTACAGCAGCTGCAACATTTCTCAAAACTCCCCGTTAACCATCCGAAATTAACCCGAGGCCCCCGGGACCTCAACCAAAAGCACAAACATCACCTAATACCTTATTCAAACTTGTACCAATCTTCAAACACTCCAAACAACATCAAAATAACCAAAACACATCGGATTCAAGCCTAAGTTTCTAAAATCTTCTAAATCACGTTTTTGATAAAAAAACCCAACCAAACCACGTCCGAATGACCTAAAATTTTGCACACACATCCCAAATGACACAACAGAACTACTGCAACTCTCGGAATTCCATTCCGACCCTCGGATCAAAATCTCGCTATCGAACCGGAAACTTCAAAAAATTCAACCTTTGGCATTTCAAGCCTAAATTAGCTACGGACCTCCAAAATACAATCCGAACACGCCCCTAAACCCGAAATCACCTAACGGTGCTAACGGAACCATCGGATTTTCATTCCGAGGCTGTCTTCATACTGTTCTGACTACGGTCAACTTTCCAACACTTAAGCTCTCATTTAGGGACTAAGTGTCCCAAAGCTCTCCAAAACACAAAACCAAACATCTCGGCAAATCGAAATAGCAGAAATAAACTTGGGGGAAGCAGTTAATAGGGGATCGAGGCATAAATTCCAAAAACGACCGGCCGGGTCGTTACACGAAATAACACCCATACGGCCAACGGCCATCGCCAAAAGAAGGGTTCAACATAGCTCGAACTTACAACGGGTTATCATTTCAACCTCACGCGAAATAACACCCCTACGGCCAACGGCCATCGCCATAAGAAGGGTTCGACCTAGCTCGAACTTACAACGGGTTATCATTTCGACCTTGCTCGAAATAACACCTTTATGGACAACGGCCATCGCCAAAAGAAGGGTCTGACCTAGCTCGAACTTGCAACGGGTTATCGTTTCGACGTTGCTCAAAATAACACCCTACGGCCAACGGCCATCGCCAAAAGAAAGATTCGACCTAGCTCGAACTTACAACGGGTTACCATTTCGACCTCGCTCGAACTTACAATATGTCACAGTTCCATCTTACCTGAATTGACACCATTACGGCCACTGGCTGTCATCGAATCAAGTAGGAAACGAGTCAACCTCAGAGTAACATCTTTACAGCCATTGACTACCGTCAAATAAAACAAAAAGTTCGACCTCGTTCGAACACAAGTCAGAAATTGTCTTCGCCCAATACGGAAACTCCAAGTTTGACCTTGTTGGAACACAAGTCAGAAACTGACTTCATCCAAGACGGAAACTCCAAGTTCGACCTCGTTCGAACAGAAGTCAGAAACTGACTTCATCCAAGACGGCAACTCCAAGTTCGACCTCGTTCGAACATAAGTCAGAAACTGACTCCGTCCAAGATGGCAACTCCGAGTTCGACCTCGTTCGAACAGCAGTTAGGAACTGACTTCGCCCAAGTCGGCAAATCAGCAGTCAACCTTGACCGGGTCTGAAAATCCAAAGTGACTTCATTCGTACTCACGCGACGAGATCCTACTCGAGTCGGGTAGGGTCAGACTCCCAATCGAGAAAGTCAGGAACTCATTGCCAAAACTAAAAGATATGTAGCGAACGAGAAAAAGGAGAATCAAAAGATACACATAGGCGAAGCAGCTGTTTTATTTATATATACATGCGCAACAGCCGCATCTTACATAAGGCCAAAACAGGCCCAAAATAGGCAAAAATGAACAAAAAAAAGAGTACTAAAGCTGTAGCAACTTTTCACTCGGCGTCATCACCGCCGTTCTCCCCATCATTATCTTCAAGAAACCCCTCCTCAATATCTGCGTCCTTGCCAACCTCCGGTGTCGAAGGGTCGTAGCCGCAATTGACACGAGCCTTACGTGCCTTCGCCCGAGCTTCTTCAAAAATAGCCTCGGAAACACTACCCCCTCCCATAAACCCTTGTATATGTCTCGTTGGGCCACATCATGAACCCATAACTCATGCAAGCGATGAGGAACAATGGTAGAAGCAGATTCAACTTGAGCCAATAGTTGCGCCTTTTCGGCCTCAAGGGCCATGACCCGGTCTCCCAAGTTTGAGGCTTCCCAATCAATTTCGCCGATGCGCTCTTCGAGCCTTGCCTCCCTCAGCGTGGCCGTTGCTCTCTCAGACTCTTGCTCAGATTTGAGGACGCGTATAGTGTCCTCCAGCGCCGCTGCTCTCGCCAAAGCCGACGCCCGAACACTCTCGGCATTTTCTAACTCGGCCACTTTTCTCTCCAGCTCGGCTGGCTTCCCAATCCATTTTGCACTCAAAGCTTCAACTCTAGCAGCACTCTGATTGAGCTCGGCTTGCAACGATAGCACCTTCGCCTGAAGATGCTCGCACTCTGCAGTGATCCCCTTTCCCAACTCAAGCTCTTCGTCCTTGGCACGGAGCAGCTCCTCGAGCTCACTACATCTGTGAATGGACTGCATCGGCTCCTGATCCCTTTTCTCCAACTCCTCCCTGAGGGATTGGGTACTAGTACCCACCCTGAGCCGCTCATGCATCTCGCGGCATTTGTTGTGATATCGCTGATACTTTCAAGCATCGTCAGAAAAATCTTGGCTCGAGTCTCGGTCCTGCGAGCACTCTCGATCTCCAGCATGTAAGACTGAAAACAAAGAAAATAGTCGATAAAGGCCAATGCCACACAGAAAGGGGGGGGGGGAACAAACAAGGAAGAGGAACTTACCCTTAGGCCCATCACGGCCACGCCACGTGACAATTCGGTGTCGCTGACGTCCTGAAGAGCTCCGCTTTCTGCGGCAGAGCATAGAAGGTCAAACTGCAGCATGAAATCCATCGTGTCTTACAGAAGATTGAGGTCCAACGGAATTTCGAGTATTCGGCAAGGACCTTCCGCTCTTACCACAGCTCGGGTAAAGCCCTCCTCGAAAATCCTAACATCGTTAGGATCAAGGTCAGATTCAGATTTGTCATCATCAACCGCGATGCCTTTTCCCCTCTCTTCGGCTGAAGAAGAAGTACGGTTAGGCCGGGATGACGAAGGGCCGCCCAAGATAGCAACGGCAGCCTCGGGACTCCGTCTCTCCGCCATGTTAATCTATTGACCGCTCACAATGGGGGTAGCCTCTGCGGCCGAGTTAGTACCACCGTCAATCTCGGGCACCGCCAAGGAAAGGTCGCTCCTCAAAGATGTTTCGGCTTGAGGAGTCACTTCCAATGCCACCCGTCGTCTCTTTGATGGGGCCTCTCCACTACCAGCACGGGAAGGCTTGCCCGTTGAGCGGATGGTAGAAACCGGAGTTTTAGGTTCAGGAATAGCCTCCGCGCACACGGCTCTGGCCGCAGGTGCAGATTGGGTAGTGGCTCTCGATGCAGTCCGGATAGCAGCCCTCGGCGCGAGTCGGGCAAGGGCTCCGGTTGACAGAATGCGAGCGGAGGAGCCCTCGCCCTTCGCATTCTCCCTGCCAACAAAGAAAAACGGTCATATAACGACAAGATCGAACCATAAGGAAAAGAAAGTGGGCCAACTCACTAGTGAGAGGCTTACACCCATATTTCTCGTGGAAGGACATCCACTCATGAATGCCCCTTGTATGGGGAAGAATTGCATTCACCCACTCATAGATATCGTCAACTGGCGGGGCAGGTAATCTCTCGGCTGCAAAAGCGAAAACAAGTCAGCAATATCACTTAGACAAGAATGATCGACTACCGCCTTGAGAGGAATCGCAAAATAAACAAAGGAAAACTTACGAGCGAAGTTCCACGTCTCAGGGAACCCTGCCGAGTCCGCCACAAGGTGCTCTGTCCGCACATAAAAATAGCTTTCCCAGAAGCGGCAATTAGCCTTATCGTCCATCTTCACCACCAAACTCTTGTTCCTCGATGGAACATGTGGATCATCGTGCCCCGAAGAAATTGAGGGGCAAAAATATGAAGCATGTGCTCCAAAGTAATCCCTCGACCGGCGAGCTTCGCATACTTGATGAGCATGAGGAAGAGCTTGTATGCGTACGGTGAGAGCTGAGCCGGGCATACTTCATAGAAGCGGCAGAAGTCTACCACTAGAGAGGGGAGAGGAAGCGTATATCCGACAACAAAAGGATACGCGAAAAATGCGCATTACCCCAAGCGGTTCAAATGTACAATGTCCGCCCCCGTCGCCGGTACCATTACGATATGACTTGGGATTCCTCACTTAGCCTTGAGCGCCATAATAGCCGCTTCATCCATGGTGGAAGGGACAGGTTCCGGTTCATCTCCGGCAGGGCTGTTAAAGTCAGTCCATAATTTCCCCGGACGGGGTAGTATCTCAGCCACAGTCGGAAACCCCTCATCTTCCGTCACCTCCATTCCCTCTCCAAGAAGGGGTACATCATTTTTCGGCACCGGAGCTTCGACGAATATATTAGTCTGGGAAGAAGCACCAGCCATTTATCTAGCCCGTTCGGAATAAATAGGAGTGATGAAGAAATAGAGAGGGTAGTCACGTCAAATTCTGACGAAAGTAGAAGTGTGAAATATTAAAGAAGGTGGAAGTTTGCAAAATTCCTCAGGTAAATCGAAAAGTGTAGCAATCGAATGGTGGGTTCCCCCTATATATAGGAACACAAATGCCCTGAGCGGGAAACTCGAGAGCCGCCAAAAAGCTAAAAGGGCACAAGGAACGATGCGGTGCCTGGGAAACGTGCGTCATAATGACGCATAACGAGCATTCATGATATCCTAAATCGACGTGACGATCCATCTCCGAACGGACGTAATGGTCCAGTAAATTCCTTAAAACATCATATCGCCACCATGCCATAAGGACCCCATCCTCACATAATGATCAGATTTCTCCTAATTCTTGAACACACCGGGTCTGGCCATTGAGATCGCCCAAAAGATGACCCCAACGGGCGGAGGGACTAACTGTATGGGTCAAAATCTGACCACCAAATGATTATCCTTAAAGGAGACGGTAAGAGGTCGACCCCTCCATGGTCGTGCCCACGAGGCGTAACAGCGATGAGTACCACAATCCCTGCCGGGGTCAAGCTGTTAGAAATCTTACATCGCAGAACAAGTGTAATGTCTTGGGGAAGTAATGAAGGACTCAGTCATGAGAAAGCACGCCGATCAAAGACCATTGGATAAAAGGGGAAATTGTTAGTATATATAGAGAGGTAGGAGACCATTACAAGGGGACCAGATCTGGCTATTACATTTCGAGTCATCGTTACGGAACCAACAAAGGGGGAATCTCTTAGCTATCAACAACTCTCTCTTTTCTCCTTCTATGCTTTTTCGATTAGGGTGTAAACCTGCCATAAATGTAAGCTTATCATTTTCGCTTGATAAGTAATAATCATCTTAAGAAATATTAAATCAGTTTGTTCTTATTGATCTAGAGTTAATTATGGTTGGCTAAGATTTACCTTCTCCCTATCTACTAATTGATTTAACTAAAGGGTTAATGATTTTTTGGTTAAACATGGTCGACAAGTAATATAGGATCGTAAGTCCAGATATCGTACCCACAGGGACATGTAATTAACTATCATATAAATTAAACCCAAACAATCAAACTACTCAAGCAAATATCTAACTATGAATATTTAACTAAAAGTAATCTAGAGTAACAAATTAAGAGATTAAAGAATAATAGAGACGAATTCAATGGAAGAGAATATTCTAAAGCTATGGGTTAGCTAACAATCCCGTTGAGTTTTCTACTTAAATCGTCTAATTAATTTATCTGGTTTATTGGTTGAGAGGGTTAATATTGCTCTTAGCCTTCTCCCGAAGTACAACTCGCCTATTCAAGCTAATCTAATGCCTATATTCCTATAGAATTAGAATTAATAAGAACACATTATTAATTCATGTATAGTAAGCAAGCAAGGCGATTAGGTATATTCCTATCCTAACTGCAAATCCCT